>NC_057719.1:35008522-35064005 GCF_004010195.1 Chiloscyllium plagiosum
AGGGAAGTGATTGCTGGGCCTCTTGCTGGGATATTTGTATCATCGATAGTCACAGGTGAGGTGCCGGAAGACTGGAAGTTGGCAAACGTGGTGCCACTGTTTAAGAACGGTGGTAAGGACAAGCCAGGGAACTATAGGCCAGTGAGCCTGACCTCGGTGGTGGGCAAGTTGTTGGATGGAATCCTGAGGGACAGGATGTACATGTATTTGGAAAGGCAAGGACTGATTCGGGATAGTCAACATGGCTTTGTGCGTGGGAAATCATGTCTCACAAACTTGATTGAGTTTTTTGATGAAGTAACAAAAAAGATTGATTAGGGCAGAGCATTAGATGTGATCTATATGGACTTCAGAAAGGCGTTCGACAAGGTTACCCATGGGAGACTGATTAGCAAGATTAGATCTCATGGAATACAGGAAGAACTAGCCATTTGGATACCGAACTGGCTCAAAGGTAGAAGACAGAGGGTGGTGGTGGAGGGTTGTTTTTCAGACTGGAGGCCTGTGACCAGTGGAGTGCCACAAGGATCGGTGCTGGGCCCTCTACTTTTTGTCATTTACATAAATGATTTGGATGCGAGCATAAGAGGTACAGTTAGTAAGTTTGCAGATGACACCAAAATTGGAGGTGAAGTGGACAGCGAAAAGGATTACCTCAGATTAGAACAGCATCTGGACCAGATGGGTCAATGGGCTGAGAAGTGGCAGATGGAGTTTAATTCAGATAAATGCGAGGTGCTGCCCTTTGGGAAAGCAAATCTTAGCAGGACTTATACATTTAATGGTAAGGTACTAGGAAGTGTTGCTGAACAAAGACACCTTGGAGTGCAGTCTTGAAAGTGGAGTCGCAGGTAGATAGGGTAGTGAAGGTGGCATTTGATATGCCTTCCTTTATTGGTCAGGGTATTGAGTACAGGAGTTGGGAGGTCATGTTGCGGCTGTACAGGACATTGGTTAGGCCACTGTTGGAATATTGCGTGCAATTCTGGTCTCCTTCCTATCGGAAAGATGTTGTGAAACTTGAAAGGGTTCAGAGAAGATTTACAAGGATGTTGCCAGGGTTGGAGGATCTGAGCTACAGCCTGAGGCTGAACAGGCTGGGGCTGTTTTCCCTGGAACATCGGAGGCTGAGGGGTGACCTTATAGAGGTTTACAAAATTATGAGGGGCTTGGATAGGATAAATAGGCAAAGTCTTTTCCCTTGGGTCTGGGAGTCCAGAACTAGATGGCATAGGTTTAGGGTGAGAGGGGAAATATATAAAAGACCTAAGGGGCAACTTTTTCACACAGAGGGTGGTACGTGTATGGAATGAGCTGCCAGAGGATGTGGTGGAGGCTGGTACAATTGCAACATTTAAGAGGCATTTGGATGGGTATATGAATAGGAAGGGTTTGGATGGATATGGGCCGGGCGGTGGCAGGTGGGACTAGATTGGGTTGGGATATCTGGTCGGCATGGACGGGTTGGACTGAAGGGTCTGTTTCCATGCTGTACATCTCTATGACAGTCCCAGATGTTGATGTTAGGTTGGAATCCTACCCTCTTGTGACTTTCCCAAAGATGGTTATGGGTTTGGCTAGAAATTTCCTGAGTATGGTGGAAATGAGATCTTTTCAAGGTGGCACCCTGCAATTGGGTTACGGTTTACAATGTATCACAGGATCAATCAAGCCAAGTTGTTTATTGAATGACATTTGTTACTTCTGCAGAAATTTTTAATATTAAATTTACTTCAAAACAAATGAAGCTCTCTCTATTAAATTACATTTGTCATTGAAGGATTTTTTTCTTATAAGTGTATTGCCTTGGCTTTCTCCCTAAATCTTCAGCAACCTCAAATCTGTGGTGTGGTCTGCTATCACGAGGGATTGATGTCCCTGGATTGAAACCAACCAGTCTAATTGCTTATTGGTTAATGGCTAATATAGCTAATGGTTTAGCATATTTGTGGTCTTCCTGATGAGAGGAAATCAATCTACGATCTCTTCACCTACCCTCTTTCTCACATCTTGGAAACTGAATAAAATGGTTATTAACAATAGCAATGCCCTATTAGCAAAGGAGGTACAGGATTCACGTAGTACTTAGATATACTGGGTATTTTTTTTTTGAAGGATAGATCCTGTACTGTCTAACTGCTTCAACCTGTTGAGAATTTTTGCTAAGTGTCATATAAGGACTTTTCTTTCTGTAACTTTAAAAGCGCCTTATCCAAACATTGGGAGATGATGTTTATTGCTTCCTGTGATAGTGAAAGTAAAATATAGCTTGTGGTTGGTCCATAATTCTTTTAAGCAACATTACTGATTGAGTAACATTTTTTCACAAAGAACTGAATAATGTTATGCTACTTTAATTATCTTCAGGCTTTGGCACTCTGCTTGTACAAGCGACGAAGCAGAAGTGATTGTTTTTGGTGGATGTGCTAACAACTTACTGGCTCATCAACAAGCTGTAAGTGTCCTTTTTTTGCAGTATGTTAAACAATGCTCTGCTATTCTCGTTAAGACAATAAGACACAAGTAGTGTTGGGCACTTAACCCATTTGAGTCTTCCTCCATTCTAGGAGATCATAGCTGATCTGATTATCCTCAACTCTGCTTTTCTTCCATTTCCCTTAATTCTTGATTTTTACTAATTTTAAAAAATAGTCTATCTCAGTCTTGAATAAACTTAATTACTGAGCCTCAACAGCTTTCTGTGGTCAAGAATTCCAGATTCACTACCATCTGAGAGAAGAAATTTCTCCTTCAGTGTATTAAATGTGTAACCCCTTATGAGGTTACACCCTCGAGTCCTAGACTCTCCCACAAGGGAAACCATCATTCCGCATCTGTCCTTAAGTCCCCTAAGACTTTCTTTTAATGTTTCAATGAGGTTTCCTCCCATTCTTTTAAGTTCCAATGATTAAATACCATTTGCTGAGTGAGCGTATTGAGGTATAAGTTCAGCAAAAGTCATGGTTGTGTAATATAATGGTTCTGCAAGGACTAACTTTGGAGACTGCACTAAGCTTCACCCATGTTGATGCCACGTGGGCACGAGCAGTGATGACACAGAGCATCTTAGGATCTTGTTGACTGGAAACCTATATCCTAGTTCTTCCAGTCGTCTGAATCACCAAGTTTTTTACTGAAGTAACTTGTACCTGATCCCTATCATGCAATAAACTGCATCCTGTTCAAGACAAGAGCTTCTTCTCATTGAGACCTTATTGTTGATAGTAACCACCCCTAACCATAAGCTGCCAGTGATTGGCATCCCAGAATATACAACATCCAGAATACAATAACTCTTTTTTACCCTCATGGAGCCCTGCAGCTCCACATCAGAATGTAAGTTTTTGGAGGACACAACTCAAATCTATTTAAAACCAAACTTCTTATTTGCATCTTCACAATTTAAATGATATTCACATGTAAGTGAATTTTTCAAAAAAAAAATTAGTCTTCTGAAATTAAAAATGCATTATAGTGAGTTATGAAGTTCCCATATCTTTATAAAAGCATAATCTGTTACTAATATTTTACTGGGCTAAAAATTACAATAAGTTTCCTTCAGCTTTAGACAGGTTAAACATCTGTACAAGAGAGTAGGAGAAAGTGAGGACTGCAGATGCTGGAGATCAGAGCTGAAAATCCAGCAACACGTTTTCAGCTCTGTACAAGAGAGTAGCTAATTAATTAATTTGTTAAATTATTTCACTATGTTCCTGCACTGTAGCCATGAAAAGTATGAATATAGAGCCTCTGTGTAGGTTTTAGCATCTAATATTTATTTGGATGGAAATGTTGTGCAGGAACGGAGGAAAGGCAGGTGATTGGCACCGAGTAATAGAACAGATGCAAATATAATCGGCCACATGGCCCCCTCCTATGCCATGACCGTTCTGCGATTTCATGGTAAATGAGTAAAATGAAGTGTTAAGGAATTTTAAAAAAAAAAATCTCCATACTCATTTGTTTAACTTCACTGCCCAGAACTTGGTTTCTGCTTCAATGCAGCAGAAGATATTGCTAGTGAGTGAGTAGCAAGTTACTTTACCCATAATAAGTAGCCTTATGGTCTTATACTAGTAGGAATTTTGGTTCCTCAGAATAATATAGTCAGAGCCAAGTCAGTGGCACAGGGACAAAACAGCTGTACAGGAGCTGAGGAAGAATAATAATGGAAGAATAGTGCTTCTAGAAGCATAGAAACGAAGAACAGGAGCAGGCCATCCAGTCCTTCAAGTCTGCTCTACTGTTCAATGTGATTGTGGATTATCCTCTATCTCAATGCCATTATACCCAGTTTTGGATGTAGGTTTGCTCACTAAACTGGAAGATTCATTTTCAGATGTTTCATCACCATACTAGGTAACCTCTTCAGTAAGCCTCCCGATGAAGCACTGCTGATGATTCCTGCTTTCTAATTAATGTTTGGGTTTCTTTTGGTTGGTGATGTCATTTCCTGTTTTTTCTCAGGGGGGTGGTAAATGAGGTCCAAGTCAATGTGTTTGTTGATTGAATTCCGGTTGGAATGCCATGCTTCTCGGAAATCTCGTGCAAGTCTCTGTTTGGCTTGTCCTAGGATGGTTGTGTTGTCCCAGTCGAAGTGGTGTCCTTCCTAGTAGTATGTAGGGATACTAGTGAGAGAGGGTCATGTCGTTTTGTGGCTAGTTGATGCTCATGTGTCCTGGTGGCTAGTTTTCTGCCTGTTTGTCCAATGTAGTGTTTGTTACAGTCCTTGCACGGTATTTTTTTGCAGCTCCAAACATGATAGTATGTTGTTTCCCTGGTGCCAGGATCAAGACTTCCACATCACTCTCTTCCACCAGAAGAATGTCCTGAAGGCATAAACAGCCAAAGGTCATAATTCAAGTTAGGAAAGGAGAGGAGGTCCTGAAAGCCAATTTCAGAGAACGAGGAAGATTGAAAAGCAGTTATCTCACAATTACTACCAGTCCCATGTGCACGTGAGCACAGAGACAGAATTAAGCAATTGAACATGTGGCTGAAAAATTAGTGCAGGAAGGGTATCAAATTTGAGGTATTGGTACCAGTTCTAGGGCAGATGATACTTATCCCAGGATGAACAAGTTGCATTTTGGCAGGACCAGAGCTGACATCCTTGCAGGGAAATTTTGTGGGAAAATGGTGCTGTTTGGAATGATTGTCGGTAGATTGGGAACTCAGAATACAAATTTATTGTCACATGTACTTTTACATTAAAAATACAGTGAAAACATTTACAATTTACCCCACAGTGGCACCTCTAATGACAGAAGTCATATTTAATAATGAAATTAAAGTAAAATAAAGACAAAAGTTCATCAGTTTAGTTCATGGCTCCTGGGCTTGAGGCAATACAGATTTTTAAAAAAAAACCTGAAGATGCAGCCAGGACGAGACCACCCAGCTGGGCCGCTGGAATGTTGAGCCAGAAGCCCCTGCTGAAGATGACCATCATGGTGGGCCAAACTCACCTGCCAGGCTGCTGGAGTACCTGGAAGTTGAAGATGAAGGAGACCATCACACTGGGGATAAGCCGTGCCAGGCTGAGAATGCTTTTCTCCTCCTCCAGGTTCCTGGGCCACAGCTTACCCTGCCAGTCATGGTTGAGGGATTTATTCTGGCACCTGTTCTTTGCTCCCCGCAAGACTCTGCACTGGAGTTCGGCACGTCCTAGCATTTTTGCTGCTGCCGCCGGAGGCTGCCTCTTTCGTTCTCTCCTCTACAAGCTTAAAAAAAGAGAAAAAAAAAGGGGGAGACAAAAAGTAAAAGAGCAAAAGCAAATAGAGGGGGGAAAAAAAGCTGACGGGAGCAGATGATCCCTGGGCTCAGACCACTTACTCCACCCCCATCTTGAATTCAACCTTGAGAGGGATCGCTGATTCAGGGGAAACATTAGTAAAAGGAGTGAGCAAGACAATAATAATGAGCAACTTCAATTTGCATAGATTGGATTAACAGGTCAGCACTTATGTTCTGGACAATGAATTTCTGGAGTGTACAAAATGGGTTTTGGGTCCAGTATAATGAAAAGCCAACTGGGCTAGTTTGCATTTGGTATTGTGTAATATTAAAGGGATAATTCAACCTTGTTATAAAGGGGCTCTGGGAATTAGAGACCATGATATAATATTACATGGTGTATGAATGAAAATAGGGTGTTAAAGTTTGAGCAATAAAAACTGGATGAGTATGAATGGAAAGCTGGCTGGCATCTATTGGGAAGATAAATAAAAGGATTTGACAGTAGACAGGCAAGGGCTGAGGGGAAACCAGTGTTTAAAGAAATATTACAAGGTGTATAACAAATTTATAACATTCTTTTAATTCCCAGAACCCCAGAGCAAGGTTGAATTCTCCCTTTATGTTTCCTTCAAGGCACAGTCACCTAAAAGGGAAAGGTGAATCAATCATGGTTCACAAAATTAGTGTAAGATTGCATTAGATTGAAGGAAGTGGTTGAGGGATTTATTCTGGCACCTGTTCTTCTCTCCTCGTGAGACTCTGCCAGAATGCTAGAAATAGTACATAAACAGCCTGAGCATTGAGTACAAGAAAGTGCTCAGGCTAAATAGACTGAATGGCCTACTCCAGTTCCGACAGAACTTCAACTAATTCACTCTTGCAAGTAGCAATCTATTTCAGCACCATTGGATACAACAAAGTTTGTTTTTATTTCCAGTACAAATTGTTCCACATACAAATATTCTGGCAGTACTAACTGGTATCAAACTACTGTCCAGATATACTGTCACACTAGTCCTTTGCCAGTTTTTTAAGACTCCATGTGTAAAGCAGGTTAGGTTATATGACTATCTGCAATTTTTTTTTTCCCAGTGCAGGTCAAGCTAAATGTAATAGAGAATCTGAGTACTTTATAATTAATATTTAAGTTGAAAATTATTCAAAATTATTGGCATCAGTGGTCTTGAGAAGGAATGGTCTCTGCATTTTTTAAAAATGTGCAGCAGGTCACTTAGTGGATTATTCGGTTCTTTTAAAAAAAATGATATGGACCTCGTAGGTAGTCTTGCAAACCTTTTAGTCTTATTTGGAAATTTAAACAAGTGATATTAGGATTGTTACAATTTGTCATAAATGCTTCCTTTACTATCCATGTAGTTTAAATTATTTCAGAATTCTGTCTTCTATATCTAAATTTCTGTTACTTTTCTGCAGGCCCATAGTAATGACATCCTTATCTTCTCTGTCCAGCCAAAGTCACTTGTCAGGTAAGGCCATGATTTTGTTCATAAACAGTTGCCATGTATAGTGAATTAGAACACTAGTATTCATCTTTGAGTCTCTTTTTTTTTTCATATGAATTAAAGTCCAGACCACACTGGAGTTAAAATGGCTACAAGGATCTCTCTCTTTGATTTCAGCACTAATTAGTAACCTATCTTAGAGGTTGCTCTGGTAAAATGCAAGAACTGTTGCTTTCCAGTTTGAAGCTGAAACATGAACGGGTAACTTAAAAAGTAGCTTTGTTCCTATTATTATTTTTAGCAGCACTGAAATGTAAATGTGTCCATATCAGCATTACCTGAGTAAAAAGGAAGCAAAATAAATTGATCCCAGTTAGATCTTTTGATGAAAAATTACTAACATTATAATTGACTTCTCCAGATTCCAACGATTTTTGGAAAATTACAACCAATTCATCCACTGAGTCTGTAACTACCACTTTTAGGATCCTGGGATGTAAGCCATAAGAGCCAGGAACTTATCTGCCTTTAACACCATTAGTTTCTCTTAATACTATTTCTTTGGTACTGAGTTCCTCACCTTTTGTTTTAGTGTTAATGAAATGTTTGAAGTATAGTCCACCATAAAGACTGATGCAAATCATGTTTACTCCTGCTGTTTCCTTGTTCCCTAGACCATCTCCCAGATTCATTTTCTAAGATGCCTATGTTCGCTTGTCTTCCTTTTCATATATTTAAAGAAGCTCTTATTGTCAGTTTTCAAATTCCTTGCAAGTTTATGCTTGTAGTTTATTTTCTGTCTTTAGCTTTTTAGTTCTCCTTTGCTGAATGCTGCATTTATCTTTGGGGCTCTCACTGATTTTGGTCTCCATATGGGTTTTTCCTTTCAACTTAATATTCTCAATTTGCTGAATAGCCATGGTTGGTTTATCCCTCGTTTTGAATATCCTCCTTGCAGGGATATATTTTTGCTGAGAGTCATTAATTGTCTCCTTAAATGTCTGCTACTGCTTGCTTACAGTCATTCCTACTAATCTATCCACTCAGTTCACTTGACCTAACTATTCTTGTTTCACTGTAATTCCTTTATTTAAGTTAAACAGTTGTTTCCGACCTGGGGGATCTTTTTCTGAGGTCCTTTTCTAAACACTCCTCATTACCATCTCCAGATCCACGCTATCCTGCTGTCTGGCTGTCTCCATGAATCTATCCCTAATACACTCTACAACAATGAATTCAGTTACCCTTTCCAATTTGATTAATTTCAACATAAGATTAAAGCCACCTATAAATTATTACTCTATTCTTTTATACCCTATTACTTGTTGATTTATAGCCTTTCCCACAAAATTACTACTGTTTGGGGGTCTGTACAGTACTCCTACCAATGACTTATTTTTTCTTGCTGTTTTTCACCTCTGCCCAAATGCATCATCCAAGTCTCTAGAACCTCTCAATGTCCTTGTTTCATTTCTTAAGTGCTCCCCATTGTCTGTCTATCCCTCGCATTTCTCCATAATGTCAAGTTCCCAGTTTTAATTTTTTTGTAGTCACGTACCCAAGCTTTGTTTTGTGAGCAGTACAGGCAGATCATAGCAAACAAGGACATACTGATCATAGGGTGCTCGGACAGAGCAAGGCATGAAGTTCCGATTGCACAGGAGGTGCACAAAGCAAAATCAACATTATTTGAAATTAGATAGGTCCATTCAGCAGTCAAATAACAGCAGGGAAGAAGCTGCTCTTGAACATATTGGGTGCATGTGTTCAAGCTTCTGTAGCTTCTGCCTACCTGACCGAAGTGTTTGGAAGAGAGCATTACTGGGGTGGGAGCAATCTTTCATGATGTCAGCAGCCTTTCTGCGGCAACTGGAAGTGTAAATGGAGTCCATGGAGGGAGGGGGGGGGGGCAGTTGGCTTCCGTGATGGTCTGGGCTGTGCACACAACTTTCCATTGGGCAGAGCAGTTGCCATACCAGACCACTAAGCACCATAGAATGCTTTCTATGGTGCATCTGTAAAAGCTGGTGAGGGTGCTTATGGACATGCCAACTTTGTTAAGCCACCTGAAAAAGCAGCAGCATGTGTTTTATTGACCGTCGCATCTACATGGGAGGTCCAGGACAGATTGTCAATTATTGTCACTCCTAGAAATTAGACGTGCTCAAACTTCTCCACCTCAGCTCTGTTGATGTAGATAGGAGTATGACCTCCTGTTTCTTCCAGAAGTCAATGATCAGTTCTTTTGTTTTGCCAACATTGAAAGATGATTATCATTGAACCATGACACCAAGCACTCATCTCCTTTGTATTTACCTCAAAGTGTGCCATCAGTTTGTCTGCCTTATTCCAAATGCTTAGTGTATTAAGGTACAAATCCTTTGAGTTTTCTACACTTTGTGATTCCTTCGGTACAAAATGGCATTCACAGACTGTCCCTTCTTTTTATTTTCTGGTAATAATTAACCCCATCCCTAGCAATTCTACTTTCTTCTTTCTTTGATTTATACTTTTCCATGCAACTGAACCCACTCTCACTCCCCACTATTTAGCATAAAGCCCTAGTTATGAGATTTATCAGGACTCTGGACCCAGTGTGATATAGGTAGACCCAATCCAATTGTTCATCCTACTGATGCCAATGTCCCAATAATTTGATCCTGTTTCTCCCACACCAATCTTTGAGTCACAGGTTTACCTCTTTAACCCTGTTAACCCTGTGCTAATTTCTTCATGGCTCAGGTAGTAATCTGGAGATTATTACCATTTTAGTGCTGCTTTTTCATTTAGCGTCTAGCTGCTCATATTCCCTCAGTAGAACCTCTTTCCTGTTTCTGCATATATCACTAGTACCTATGTGGACTATGCAAACTGGATCTTGCCCCTTCCACTCCAAGTTTCAGGGAGAGCCTGAACCTAGGCAACACTATCTTTTGAGACTCTCTGTCCTGGCCCCAGAGAACAGTGTCTATTCTCCTGACTATACTAACCTCAAATAGAAAAATGTTTCACTTTTTTCTCCACTCTTTTTTGGCTCCCTGTGCTATGGTCAGTTTTCTCATCCTTCCTCCAGCCCCCAATCTCATCCACACAAGGAGCAAGAATCTCAAACTTGTTAGACAAACTCAAAAGTTAGAGCTGCTTCACTACCTCCTGGATCTCTCTACCTGCTTTGCTGGTAGTCATATCGTCCTGTCCCTGACCACTAACTGAATTCAAGGGTGTAACTGCCTCCTGAAACACTGTTTCAGGAAACTCTTTCACCCTGACTTCTGTGTCGCAGGGTTCAAAGCTCAGACTCCAACTCGTGAACTGAGATGGAGGTCCTCAATCAAATAGTGACCACATCTATAGGAACATCTATGAACCACAATGGGGTCCAACCAGATCTTATATCATGCAGGTACAAAAAAAAAAAATCATCTGGCCCTACTGCTGTTTTTATTACTTAGTTCTTAATTTGTTTTTAAAAATTTCCTCCTAGTTTTTGTTTGAATAGAAATATTTACAGGTTACATTCTGAAAGTGACCTATAATATAGTCAAATTAGCAGCAATTACCAACCAGTGAACTTCGTTTTTCCTGTGATATTACTGTTTTGCGCTGAGCCCCCAATCGTGGGCTTCAATTTATTCTCTTAAAAAATATGAACTTTAAAAAAAAGCTAAAACCTCTTTCCCCCACACTGAATTCCCACATTGCCTCCAAAATACATACTCACGCAAGCTGTCTCACTCCAGACATGATGGCTCCTTAGTTACAATGGAAAGTTTACTGAACAGCCCCTTTCTTAAATAGGGCTGAGGTGAGCTGAGATCACTCTCACTTAGTTAAGATTCAATAGTAATTAACACCTGTTAAAGCTGTAATTAGGTTTCAGGTGATTGATCACTATCCCTCAGTCAGCTACCTTATTAACCTTTCCACTAGACTACTGAATGTTAAACTTTTAAAATGGAGGAGGAGAAGAAATGTTTACCAAACCTATTCCCATGCTGCCTCCAGAATCCCTGAGCTGTATACTCTTGGTGTGATATCTCCTTCCTGACCATGCAAAGCTTACTTTTGGAATCAATTATTGAGGTAGTGCATTTTGGAAATCATAATCTAATCAAGCAGTCCCTGCCTGGCTTCGTGAAAGGGAACTCATATCTTATTGGAATTTTGAGGAAGTCTCAACCAGAGTCTAAAGAGTGGGGATAAATGTGTTGTATCTGGACTTTAGGAAGGGGTTAAAAAAGGGAGCTCACAAAAGTTTGTAATAAGATAAGAGCCCATCACATTGCAGGTGGTATATTAGCATGAATGGAGAATTGGCTCATGGGCAGGAAACATCAAGTGGGAATAACGGGTTTTTATTAAACTGGTTGGTGACTTGTTACTTTCCACAGAGATCATTGCTGGCATCACACTGTATACAATATATGTTATAGTGGTGCTGCTGCACATTGTGTGAAGGAATATTGGTCAACTTCAACATCCCATTCCACCCAAACACAATTCCCTGCATCTTTTTAGTAAAATAGAAAACTACCTGGCAGTCATATGGATCCTTTATATTATATGTTAAACTTTTATGAATTATTTGCTATGTTTTTTCAGAGTGCTGATTGAATTGTTACATTGTGGGATGAAGTTAATGTAAGATTGAAATAAAACTTACAAAAAAAACTTTAGTATGGAGAATAATTTCTATAGTTTTCAATTGATTTTTGTATTATTTTCATCCCTCAGACTTTGTCTAGAGGCAGTGATCCACTATAAAGAAATGTTGGCCAATATATGGGACTGTCTTCCAAAACATCTGCTTCTTAGTATTAATCAACGAGCTGGGAGTAGTAACACATCTGGATCATGAATTCTGAACACAATTACTGTTTTAGCAATCAAAGTGTGATTTAGTTATTCTTTGTTCTACCAGTCAAAAATACTGGTTTGTGACAAGGTTTGGGCAAGGCGCAGAGAAGCATGACATTTGTTTTTTTTATTGGTACCTGCATTTTTTGCAGGCTTTTGATTTGCTTGTACTGTATGTATAGAAATCTTATTGTTTTTAATAAATGTGAAGCAAAGAAAACTAGTTTACTTTAAACATCTAAGTGTGTCATCAACTTCAAAATAATGCTCAGTTTGATATGTTGAACCTTATCTACCTGAAACAACTTGTTTTTCATTCAGCTATTAAAAAATAAACAGGTGCATTTTCAATAAAGGGCAAAGAATTTCATGAAATCCATCCTTCATGATTTGTCATTTCAGGATAAGTTATACATGAAATTAGTATTGGCATCGCAAGTGCTAGGTAATAACAAGCCATCAATGTTGATTCCCACATTATCCTGGGAGTCACTAAGGTGGGGCAGCGGGGGAGGAGAATATAACATTACACAACTGAAAACCATAGTGGCAGTGAATACTGAAATCAGAGGCAAAATTGGGAGTGAGGAAGAGTATGGCAACTAATGTCACTAATCCAAAGAAATGAGTATGAGATTGATTCAGGACCAAAAAGACAAATGTTTGGAGGCTGAGTGTACATTTGAAGTATTTAAATATTTCTTCCATTCTACCTTGAATAAAAATTACTTTTCTGGATTTGTACCTGAGCTGTTTGACTGATCAACCAAGTGCCACTGCTCTAAACTTAGACAAAATGTTTCTCTTTGCTATGCAAATCAGTTTGATTTTTACTGCTCACACTTTTGGCATCATTAATCCACACTAAGTTTCAGCTATTCATGAAGGGTTATAATAAATAATCAATGCTTTTCTTGTTTGGAAAGGCAGCTTGACTGTTTCTTTTCACTAAGGAATTTGAACATTTTACCAAATTACAAATCACACAACACCTGATGAGAGCGGTGCTCTGAAAGCTCATGCTTTCAATTTAACCTGTTGGACTATAACCTGGTGTTGTGTGATTTGTAACTTTGTACACCCCAGTCCAACACTGGCATCTCCAAAATCAGAACATTTTACCATATTTGTGGAAAGAGAAACTGAGTCACTAATTGGTACATAACAGTATTATCATCCCTTAGATTTTTATGCCACTTTCAGCAGAGAGATAATGGAGTGGGATAGTAATTAAGTCATCTGTAGCTGTTGTAGAGGGCATTTAAGTTAGCCACCTTTTATATTACTAATTAGTGCTAGTTTCAAATAAAATGATCTGTCAAATCTTTCTTGGTCTTTGTGTATCCATCCACATAAGTACAACAATCTCATCTGCCACAGTTAATGATCATTTCTAGAGAACAAAGTTAATGTTCTGCTCACTACATAGAGAGATTGAGAAAGGTACTCATTGTATTTAGTATCAGGAAATTATGCATTGAATAGTTTTGTGATGAGCCAATTAAAATGGGTTGAACATAACGAATACAATTTTATTTACAGTTGAAAAAAAACCTAATTTTAGAACTGATCTTTGTTATTGTAGGACACCCATGAAATTGCTGAGGGGGCTAGCTCAGGATAGCAGTGCTCATGTGTATTGTTCCTAACATTTATTTTTCTGTAAGTAGAGGAGTACTGACCCACAGCTATTTTTCTGATGATGTCCTTCAAGTTTCATCTTCTGTATCTTAGTAAGAAAATACTAAAACTTTCAAAATAAAACTTAGAGCATCAGAATCTTACTGCAAGGTTTAATTATAATCCATTCTACTTTACTTTTCAAAAAAAATGAAACAACTGACAGAGGGAGATTCATCCAGTTAAGAACTTGCCACATTGCTGTCTTCAATTATAGACTGAGAAGTTGAATAATATGACAAGGTATGGCCACCCAGGCAACTAGTTTCTTCATGTGCTGCTGATTTATAGAGGAGGCCAGAAGAACACAACAAGCCAGGTGGCATCAGGAGATGAAATAAATGTTTTGGGTGGAACACTTTGTCTCTAGCTGACTTATAGAGGACAAGTTTGCTCACGAGTGAGCCATCCATTCTTAAAAGGATTTCAGAATGCTCGAAGGTAGAAGGCAAAGGGTGGTGTTGGAGAATTGCCAATCAGACTGGAGGCCTGTGACCAGCAGTTTGCTGCAAGAATCTGTGCTGCATCCGCTGATTATCTTTTATATAAATGATTTGGATGTGAATAGAGGAGGTATTGAAAGAGTTCAGAAAAGATTTACAAGGATGGTGCAAGGGTTGGAGGTTTTGAGCTATAGGGAGAGGCTGAAAAGGTTGGGGCTTTTTTCCCCAAGAACGTCAAAGTCTGAGGGGTGACCTTTTAGAGGTTTATAAAATCATGAGGGGCATGAATAGGATAAATAGAAAAGGTCTTTTCCCTGGAGTGTGGGAGGGCATAGGTTTAGGGTGTGAGGGGAAAAATACGAAAGGGACAACTTTTTCACACAGTGGTGTATGTATGGAATGAGCTGCCAGAGGAAGTGATACAATTACAGCATTTAAAAGGCATCTGGATGTGTATACGAATAGGAAAGGTTGAGAGGATATGGGCCAATTGCTGGCAAATGGGACTAGATTAACTTAGGATATCTGGCAACTTGGACCGAATTGTCTTTCTGTGCTGTACATCTCTGACTCTAAGTCAATAGTCTAAAGTAAATTGGTCAAGAAGAAATAGGTAGAATTTCCCAGCAATGTTTCCTACATGTTTTGTACCTAGCCTATTTGCAATATTAGAGGCTGAAAGCAGCATGCAGTGCAGTCAAACTAGAGGCATCTCTCTAAATATTTGACATAATGTTTTAAATGAATTACAGCTAATTGATGAATATTGATACTAATGTCAAAAGTTTGATGCAATACTCCACTCTTTCCTCTCTACAATTTCCCAGTAATAATGCTTTGATGATCAGATTTATTGAATGAATAAATGATATTTCTAAATAAATGCATGAATATGTGTTTTAAAAGAGTTAAATCAGTCACTCTGGATAAAGTGCACATCAATGTTCAACAGCAGCTTTATTTCTAAGCTTCAAGCAGCACAAAACCAAGTACACAGACACGTGTTAATCACTTATTCTGGTCATATTTAAATTTTTAATCAATCAGCTCTCTGGGGTTTTCTTTAGATGTTCTACATATTAATATCTCCAAGGACTGTCATGTAAATTCAAACCAAAGTAAATCCCATGTAATTACTTCCGTTTATTAGCTAATAAGTTAGGTGCTGAAACCTTCACCTTGCCAGGTATGTTTCTTGACAAATCTGTATCCTAAATAAGAGAAAGATAAAAGTTTTTAGTCTACAGTTATCACCAGAACATAAACTCAGTTTCTTCTCCAAGTTTTCTAATGGATTCTGGGGTGATAAGGGAGAGAAATTAAAAGTTTAAAAAGGTTTATTTTTAAATTGTCAGATGTCTATTAACATAATCCTGCAGTAGCAGGAGTGATTATTTTTCATTAATGAATAATGTAGACTTAATTCACAAATGAGGCACTTAATTATATTTTATTATGGTTAATTGTGAAACATGAAAGAAGGAAACAAGGTTTACAGTTATTTTTATGGCTCAAGCTAATGTAGATTTAGGCTAACAAATGTGAAAATGCTTTAGAAGAGATTGCAGCTTTTACACCAGAACAAAGATGAAACAATTATGATCATATTTTAAATTTAACATATATAACAGGCCCCTGTTTGTTTTGTAGTGGTTAGTTTGAACTTGGCAGCACAGTGGCTCAGTGATTAGCACAGCTGCCTCTCAGCACCAGAGTCCCAGGTTCGATTCCAGCGATTGTGTGGAGTTTGCACATTCTCCTTGTGTCTGCGTGGGTTTCCTCCGGGTGCTCCCGTTTCCTCCCACAGTCCAAATGTGTGGAGGTCAGGTAAATTGGCTATGCTAAATTGCCCATAGTGTTAGGTGCATTAGTCAGAGGGAAATGGGTCTGGGTGGGTTACTCTTCAGAGGGTCGGTATGGACTGGTTGGGCCGAAGTGCCGGTTTCCACACTGTAGGGAATCTAATTTGGTTTAGGGATCAGTTAGTATGGAACCACACATTGTTCTTGGAATTTTAGAGGGGGATGATTCTAAATCACTGGGGGTTACATTACACACTCAAAACAGACATGCAGCATAGCACCAATGACTCTGTTTAACTTGGTAAGGATCCATGGAGTTATTAAGCCAAGAGACACAAGGTGTTACAAAAGTGATTGGCATATCAAAGACTGAAGATAGTTGGAAGTGAGATGACTATTACTTTTGAAGAAACTAATTAGGAATACACTGCTTAACTAATCAAAGATTGTTCATGCCAGTTAAAGTTCAGAATGTCTCTGATCATGGTTTGGTTAGTGGCTCGCAAGGGATCAATAAGTGGCGATTCTTAGTAGTTCAGTGCTGAAGAACAAGCTTGAAGACAGAAGAGAAGAAGAATAGTGTGTCCAGTCAACCAAGTTGTGATCAGATATTCATCTGAAAAATGACTGCTTTTATTAAGTATCATATCTTTTCTACTTCTGATCAACATATGTTTTCACATATTTTGCAGAATTTATGTATTTTGTAATTAATCAGGTCATTAAACAATGAACCTTCTTGAGCATATTAATGAGATGCCACTGGAGCAGGTAGGACTTAAACCCAGAAGACTGCGCCTCAAGACACTCTAGTGAAATTTTAGGCTGAGTTTAAGAGAACCAATTTAAAACAATAATTGACTTGGGGATTGTAAAGTGAATCCTCAAATCTACTATTATTAAAATTGTTCGACTTATAAATTATAATATTTAAAGAATGGTCTCATCAAAGTCCTGCAACATTGTAGGACTCTTGTACTCCAAGTCTTTTGCTATTAAGGTCAATGTGACACTTGCTGTACCCCTGTGCTAACTTCCTGTGCTCCTCAAACAGCGGCATCCACATTTCTTGAATGATTAAGTACAGTTAGATAACTAATTAAGTAACATCAGCTTTTGCAACAGTTTTATTCAAATTACTATAATAAACTATGGCAAGTGTACACAATCTATTCCAAGTTCATTTAATTTTAGATTTATTCAATGTCTGAATTTCCTTCAAATAGTATATTTTTGTGTTCAACTATGCAAATCTCATGAATTTTATAGGTGTTCATTGATCATTAATCTTGACTACAACTGCCTCCTCCATGCATTAACAACTTGCCCTGACGTAATGACCACTGCTTGTGAATTAATTCATAAA
The DNA here is from genome assembly GCF_004010195.1 of Chiloscyllium plagiosum. Taxonomy (NCBI): domain Eukaryota; kingdom Metazoa; phylum Chordata; class Chondrichthyes; order Orectolobiformes; family Hemiscylliidae; genus Chiloscyllium; species Chiloscyllium plagiosum. Next base: position 35,025,873 of record NC_057719.1, read on the forward strand.
AGGGAATAAAAGTAAACATGTTACATTTAACTATAATGAACAAGAGGCTTTCTTATAACCTGTGGCTTGAAAGGTGTGTTCTGTATTAATAAATCTTTTTAAAGAAAACTCATCGCACACTGGGCCAGCATTAAACAGAGGTCAGTTAAGAGTCAACCCCATTATTGCAGGTCTGAAGTCACATATAGGTCAGACAAGGTAAGGTTGGCAGATTTCTTTAAAATGATATTACTGAACCAGATGAGTTTTTACAACAATGGGTACGTGGCTATTTTAAATTCCAGAATTAAGTCTCTCCATCTGCCATGATGGAATTAAAACCCATGTGCCCAGAACATTAGTAACCAGAACACCAGCTAATGTCATTCAGTAACACTGTCACTGCCTTCCCAAAAAATTCATTTCTAAAATGTTTTTGTTAGATACCACTCCTAAAAAAGTAGTAGTTTCATTGAGCAGAAACTATTCTGAAATGTGTTTTACCTTTACACTGCGTAATAAATCTTTTTCCCGTGGCACGGCTTCTTTGGAATGCATGAAGTTATGCAAGGCTGTTTTAGCCGCTATAAAAAGAGACAAATCAAAGAGTGTTTACGTCATCAATTCAAAGCAAATTTGTGAAGAAGCATTACCATAAATTTACATACCCTTCCCTTTTTTCTGTGTTCCAGGTGTGAGTTTCACCTTGTATCTGAAATCGAACAATACAAATTAAACAGTTTAGTTCATGTGTGTCAAATATACTTGTCTCTATTAACTGAATTTCAGCTACCTCAAAAATGTCAACAGTGCAATGAGTGTTACTAAAATTGCAAAGGTTTCATTCAAGTACAAAACAATCAATATTTGCAAATACATTCTGGTAAATTAAGTTTAACTTTTTGATTTAGAGACCAGCTGTTTTGTTTAAAGCAAATTTCTATTTGCGCCGTTCTAAAGGGTCACCCGATCCATAATGTTAACTGATTTCTCTCCACAGATGCTGCCAGACCTGAACTTACTCAACAATGTTTTTTGTTTCTATTTGTGCTTTTGATTTATTCCCCTTAATTACTACATTGTTTCAAATTTTCTTTCAAACGTTCTTTCCATTTTGTTCTGCCGTTTTGCAACAGACATTTTTTGGGGGGTCAATTGATCGTGGTCACCATTCGGTAGCTTTTAATTTGTTATAAACCAGGGAGTGTTAATTGGGAAGAGCTATTATTTCATACGTGGGAATTATTTAAACACCTGCTGATGAGAGTTCAACACTGGCACATTCCAGTAAGGAGGGAGGACAAGAATGGCAAGGTAAAGGACCCTTGGAAAACAAGAGAGGTTGTGAATTTAGCCAAAATGAAAAAATAAGCAGATGTAAGGTTCAGGAAGCTAAAATCAGACAGGGCCTGCGAGGAATATAAGGAAAGCATGAAAGTACTTGAGCAGGGAATTAGGAGAGGAAGAAGGGGCCATGAAATTACCTTGGCAAGTAGAGTTAAAGAGAATTCCAAGGCACTCTATACATATTTTACAAACGAGAATAAACCAGGGAGAAGATAGAACTACTCAAGGATAAAGGAGGGAACTTGTGCTTGGAAGCAGAGAATGTAGGTGAAATCCTAAATGAGTACTTTGCATCAGTATTCACCCAGGAGAAGGATATAGAGGATTGTGAGATTTGTATGGAGCTAATATGCTAGGATTAGTGGTGCTGGAAAAGCACAGCAGTTCAGGCAGCATCCAAGGAGTAGTTTGCTAGGGTATTTTGAGATCAAGAAAGTAGTATTGTTGGATCTCTTGAGGAGCATTAAGGTAGATAAGTCCCCAGGGCGTGATGGTATCTACTCCAGGTTACTGAAAGAGGCAAGAGAGGAGGAGATTGTTAGGGCCTTGACCAAGATCTTTGTATCCATGCTAGTCACTGGAAAGGTCCCAGAGGAATGGCAAGTTCCTTTGTTCAAGAAGTGAAACAGGGATGTTGTGGTTCTGTTCACCGAGCTGGGAATTCGTGTTGCAGACGTTTCGTCCCCTGTCTAGGTAACATCCTCAGTGCTTGGAAGCCTCCTGTGAAGCGCTTCTGTGATCTTTCCTCCAGTATTTGTAGTGGTTTGAATCTGCCGTGGTCGGTATATTGGGTCCAGGTCGATGTGCTTATTGATTCATCCACAGATTCAATCAATAAGCACATCGACCTGGACCCAATATACCGACCACTGCAGCGGACAGCTGGAACTGACAACTGGAAGCGGCAGATTCAAACCACTACAAATGCCAGAGGAAAGATCACCAAAGCGCAAAACAGGAGGCTCCCAAGCACTGAGGATGTCACCTAGACGGGACGAAACGTCTGCAACACAAATTCCCAGCTCGGCGAACAGAACCACAACAACGAGCACCCGAGCTACAAATCTTCTCACAAACTTTGAAATAGGGATAATTCAGGAAACTACAGACCAGCGAGTCTCACATTGGTGGTTGGGAAGCTATTGGAGAGAATTCCTAAGGATAGGATTTATGCACATTTTGAAAAACATGGCCTAATTGGGGTCAGTCAACATGGCTTTGTGCAGGTCAGGTCATGTCTTACCAACTTAATTGAATTTTTTTTCAGGTGGCAGCAAAGGTGATCAATGTGGGTAGAGTAGTGGATGTTGTTTACATGGATTTTAGTATGGCTTTTGACAAGGTTCCTCATCGTAGAAGATAAAGATGCATGGGAGTCATGGATTCAGAATCGGCTTACCCATAGAAGACAGAGGGTAGTGGTGGAAGGGTGTTTTTCAGGCTGAAGGTCAGTGATTTGTAGTGTTTTGCAGGGATCCGTACTGGGACCTTGGCTGTTTGTAATAGATATCAGTGACTTAGATGAACATACAGATGGGTGGGTTAATAAATTTGCAGATGATACAAAGATTGGTGGAGTTGTGGTTAGTGAAGGAGGCTGACAGGGTACAGCGGCATACAGATCAGTTATAGATATGGGTGGAGAAATGACGGATGGAGTTTACTCTGGTTAGTGTGAGGTGCTGCAGTTTGGGAGATCAAATGTTAAGGTAAAGTATACAGTTAATGGCAGTACTCTGAACACTGGTGTACAGAAGGATCTTAAAATTCAAGTCCATAGCTCCCTGAAATTGGGTACTTAAGTAGATAGGGTGGTAAAGGCGGCATTTGGCATGCTTGGTTGGGGAAATGAGTATAAGCGACATGATGTCATGTTGCAGCTTTATAAGAATTTGGTTAGACCACACTTAGAGTATTGCATTCAGTTCTGTTCACCACATTACAGAAAGGATGTGGAGGCTTTGCAGAGAGTTCAGAAGAGGTTTACCAGGATGTTGCCTGGATTAGAGAGAGTATGAGCTATAAGGAGGCTAGAAAAACTCAGGTTGTTTTCTTGAGGCTGAGGGGAGAATAGAAGATAATAAAATTATGAGATGCATAGACAGGGTTGACAGTCAAAGTTTTTCCCAGAATTGAAATGTTTAATACTAGGGGCATGCATTTAAGGTGAGAGGAGGAAAGTGCAAAGGAGTTGTGAGGGGCAAGTTTTTTTTTAAAATGCAGAGAGTTGTAGGAGTCTGAAACGCACTGCCAGGGGTTGTGGTTGAGGCAGATACAATAAGGGCATTTAAGGGACTTTTAAATAAGCACATGAATATGGAGGGATATAGATCAAGGGCAGTCAGAAGGGATTAGTTCCATTTGGTATGATGTTTGGCACAATATCATGGGTTGAAGGGCCTGTTCCTGTGTTGTATTGTTCTATGTTCTCCTACTTGAAAGCAAAATTAAAAACCTTCCGGACTCTGTGAGAGCTCTGACACCACCCACTCTTGTCTCATTTAAAAAAAAACACCCAGGGAAAATTCAAAAGCTGTTTACCAACTGTCTGAAGGAGACATTCTACTCCCACTGTGGCAAAAGTCCTCTACAAGAGAAACAGCACTAAACACTACTCTCTTAAAGACATAATCTCATCACAAATTCCAGATTATTTTTATTTAATTCAAATTTTACCCTCTGCCATGGTGGTTCTGGGTAACTGGTCAAGTGACACTGCTACTACATCACCCACCATTTAAGGTTTATACACTCTGTCCATTAATTTCCTTTCTCAGTGCTTTATGGTGGCATTGTCACTTGCCTAGTAATCTAGAACCAGGTTTCACAGACAGTGAAATGTGAATTAAATAAAATCTGGAATTTACAACTACCAAATGGTGACCATCCTTATCTGGTCAGCCCTACAAGAGACTCAGGGCTTACAGCAATGTGGTTGACTCTTAAGTGCTTTCTAAAACGTCTGAGCAAGCCATCTGTTCAAGGGAAGTTAAGGATGGGCAATAAATGCTGGCCAAGCATGATGCTCACATTCCATGAACAAATTTAATAACAAAGTATTTTTTTAAAAAAAAACAATTTTAATAAAGCTTCAGTGGACCTGAAATGTTAACTCTCTCCACTGTAATTCCAAATGGCAACAGGATTAGGCCAGTTGACTCTGCTTGTTTAATACAACTGTGATTGATGGAACAATTCAATGCCTTTTACCCACATTATCCTCATAACCCTTTATGCCATTGGGAGTTAGAAATCCATGAATATCTACCTTAAACATATTTTAAACGACTGAAGTTCCACAGCCATCTGAATTATTGAATATTTGGAATTCTGTATTTATCTGTGAACAAATGTGTCCTCATCTTGGTCCTTAATTTCATATTTTGCCCCATTCTACATTCCCCAACCAGGACAATCACCACCAGGACATCGCTGTGGGAGTTCCTCAGACTAGTCTCCTCGGCCCAACAATCTTCAGCTAATTCATCAATGACCTCCCTCTATCATAATGTAGGAAGTGGGGATGCTTGTCAATGATTTCCCAATGTTCAGCACCATTCACAACTCCTCAGATACTGAAGCAGTCAATACATGTCCAAATGCAGCAAAACAACATTCATGATTGGGCTGAAAAGTGGCAACATGTTACACAAATGCCAGGCAATGACCATCTCTGGCAAGAGAAAATTGAACCATCACCCCATGACATTCAATGGTGGTTCCATTATTAATATCCTGGGGGTTACCACTGACCAGAAACTCAACTGGACTCTCCATATAAAATGCAGTGATTACAAAAGCAGGACAGAAGCTAGGAATACTGCAGTGAGTAACTCCCATCCTGACTCCCCAGTGCCTGCTCACCATTTACAAGGAACAAATCAGGAGTGTGATGGAATAATTACCACTTGTCTGGATGGGTGCAACTCCAACAACAAAAATTTTTGACACATTCAGAACAGAGCAGCTTGCTTGATTGGCACCACATCCACAAACATCAAACCACTCCAACACCAAAGCTCAGTGGCAGCAATATGAATTATCTACAAAATGTACTGCATAAATTCACCAAAATTGTTAGTAGCCCCTTCTAAACTCACAACCACCCCCCCCCCCTCCATGTCGAAAGATAGGGGCAGATCAGCAGATACATGGAAACACCACCACCTGCAAGTTCCCCTCCAAGCCACACTTGGAAATGTTGCTGGGTCAACATCCTGGAATTCCCTCCCTAATGGCATTTTGACTCTACTTATAGTATATGGACTGTGATTCAAGAAGGCAGCTCACCACCAACTTTCAAGGTAAACAGACCAAAATTCCATTCAGCTTTTATACAACTGAAGCAAGGCTTCAATATTCCTGTTTCTGGATTAGAGGTGCTGAACTCAAATCCTGCAATAAAGGCTAACATTCCATTAGCCTTCCTTATACCTTGCTCCATCTCTATGACAGCCTTCAGTGGCTTGTTGAATACAATAACTTTGTACATCAACATTTTCCAACTTCTTGCCATTTAAGAAATTCCCAGTATATCTGTCTCTCCTGCCAATGTGGATAACCTCACATTTTCCACATTAGATTCCATTTGCCATGCTCTTGCTTACTTATTAAACCTGAAGCAACTCTGCATCCTCTCCACAGCATGTTTCTCACTTAGCTTTATATCAACTGCGAATTGGGAGATATTACATTTGAATCCTACATCCAAATCTTTCAATATATATTATGAACATCTGGGGACCAAGTACTGATCCTTGCAGTATCCCACTAGTCATGGGCTGTTGACAGTGTGGTGCTGGAAAAGCACAGCACGTCAGACAGCATCCGAGGAGCAAAAGAACAGAGGTTTCGGGCATAAGCCCTGCATGAGGGCTTTCCTCTAGCATCTGCAGTCCTCACTTTATACGAGTCATAGGCTGCCAATGTTAGAATGACTTGTTTATTCCGACTGTTTTCTGCCTAGAATCACTGAGTTTCATGAAGAGATACAAAAGCAACCCCAGCCTATCTAGCCTCTGTTCATAGCAGGAACACTCCAACCAAGGCAATTTCCTGGTGAATCCCCTTTGTACCCCATCTAATGTAACCACATCATTCCTAGAGTTTAGTAAGCAGAATTGCACAGCTGTAACCCAATTGTCTTTATAGGTCCTTCACAACCTCCCTGCTTTTTAATCAATGCCCTGACCAATAAAGGCAAGTATCAATCCCCACCAGAAAAAAATGCCTCCTTAACCACCTCATTCACTCAATCTGTTGCCTTAAAAGGATCTATGAACATGCACACCAAGGTTCCTCTGATCCTTTTACTTCCTAGGATTCTACAATTCATGGTGTACTCCCTTGCCTCTCACTTGTACAGATTAAATTCCATTTGCCACCTGCTGTGCCTCATCTGACCAACCTGCCTGTATTATTCTAAGGCTTTCCTCATTGGCATTTACCATTGGCACTGGCATTTTCAGGTCACCTGATCAAATCTTTTATATTTGTGTCTAGGTAATTATGTGCACTATAACAGCAAGGGACTCAGCAATGAACACTGCAGATGCCACTGGACATAGACGTCCAGTCACAAAAGCAATCTTCAACGATCTGCCTCCTTCCATTAAACCAGTTTTGGATCCAATTTGCCATACTGCCCTGTATCCCTTGGGTTGTTACCATCCTGAGCAGACTCTTATGCAAGACTTTATCACTGTCTTACCGAAGTCACTGTAGACTACATCAACTGCAGTACCCTGAGCCACACCTAGTCACCTCCACACAACTCAAATCAAACCTGTCAGAGAAGATCACCCCCTGACAAAGCTAGACTGACTATCCATGATTAATCCTGATCTCTTGAAGTGTAGACTAGTTCTGTCCTTAAGAACTTTTCCCAGAAGTTTCCCTACCAGTGATACTAGACTCACTGGTTTCTAGTTCTTTGATTTATCCTTACCACAGTTCTTGAATAATGCTATCACATTATTGTCCTCCAGTACCTCTCCAGTGACCAAAAAGATAAGCCTATTAACCAATCCTTAATCCATGGTGGTAAATTACCCACTATCCCATGTACTTTAATTTTGCCAAACAATTTCTTTTGGGAGGTGGGAGAATCGTATCAAAAGTCTGAAGATCCTAGTAAACTACATCCCTGTATCAATTTTATTAATAACCTCCTCAAAAACTCCAACAAATTTGTGAAACATTATTTCCTATTTACAAATCCATGCTGACCATATCCATCAGATTATTATTATCCAAGTATTCAGTTATTTCATCCTGTATAATATATTCTATTGTAGCCCTGTTGTTGATGTACGGCTAACAAGTCTACAGTTCCTTCTTTTCTCATTTGTTTCCATCTTAAGTAGTGGAGTGGCATTTGCTCGCTGACAAGATGCAGGAATCTTTCCACAATTTATAAAATTTTGGAGAATGATCACCAATGCATCAACTATAGCTCTTTTAAAGCTCTGGGATATAAAATATCACATCCTAAGCACTTATTAACTTTTAGCCCAATTAATTATTCAATCACAACCCATATTGGCTTTGAGGCAAACTGCTCAGCACCTCTGTCTCAACCTTTCTTCATTAAAAAAAAGGTGAAAATACACCTCTTCAAGCCATAGTATCATCACAACACCAGCCAATTTGTGCATGTCTTCATACTTTCCCTTATTTGAATTTAACACCAATGCTCCAGATTGAACAGCCTCAATTTCAAACAAAATGTAAAATGCTAACATAATGTAGTCACCGTCCCTAAAGGTTCTGTCATAAAAAGATAATTAGTCCTTTTACATTACATAAAACAGTACATCTTCCTGTGAGCACCTTAACATACTGTTCTAGAAAACCATCCCTAACATATTCCAGAAACTCATCTTCATAGCTTTAACACTCAATTGGTTTACTCGGTCTATTTACAGATTGAAGTCACTCATAATTACTATATTCATAACAGGCTTGACAGGGTAAATGTTGAGAGGATAGTTCCAGTCGTAGAAGACTCTAGCACCAAAGGGCAGAAAAAAGGGTTGCCAATTTAGGACTGAGATGAGGAGGAATTTAATCTCTCAGGAGGTTTAAGAGTTTTTGAAACTCCTTGCCACAGAAAACTGTGTATACTTATGGCTGAGATAGATAGATTCCTGTAAAGATTGACGCGAAGTAATTATTCAGTTCCTCAGCCATTTTCTTGTTCCCCACTACTCTCTCCAGCATCATTTTCCAGCAGCCCAATGACCCCTTCCATTCTTCCTCCATCCTCATCCATTGTGCCATGCGAGGTGCCACAGCCTTCACTAGTTTCCCAAACAGAATACCATTTAGCTAGCAGGAGAGACTCAAGGACATCTTGCACTACCTGTTTGGCTCTCCTCGGCTACCTTTTTCTTTTCTATTTACATGCTACTCACCTGCAGTGCGATTATCTCTCTATACCTGCTATCCACAAAGTTACTGCCTCACAAATACACAACAGAGGCTTAGGCTGTAGCTCAATTTCCAAAACAGGGCGGCACGGTGGCACAGTGGTTAGCACTGCTGCCTCACAGCGCCAGAAACCCGGGTTCAATTCCCACCTCAGGTGACTGACTGTGTGTAATCTAATCTAATCTAATCTAAAACCCAGAATTCAAGTTGGTGTAGTGGTGATACTTCCTGCAGATATGTTTGGGACACATGATATCACACAAATCACAACATGTGCACTCTGTTTGGCTCAGCTGACCTGTGTAACTCTAACCTATTTGATACCCTTAGAATAAATATAAACTTACTAGTAACAACTTTACTTTGGTTACATTAACTTTATTTTAATTTGACTTCCATTAACTTTACTTCCGTTTTGAAGGTTCCTTACTGAAATCCAAGTAGCTTCCTGTTTTACAAATTATATGTTTTTCTAGTTAAAACTATTTAAACACATTCCCTAACAGCAGCTTCTCATCAATACTTGCACTTGCAATTTTCAAATGATGACACTGTTAGATTTTTATTTATACTTGGCCTGGCTGCCGTGTAATCCCGAGGAGGGGTGTCTCCCTGCGGTCTGGCTGACTCAGCTCTCAAAAGATAACTTAGACGAGATCACTATGCAATTCACTGAAAATACCCTCCTCCAAATGAATACTTTCAGGTTTACATTTTTTTTTTTACTTTTCCATAGCTACTCTAATGACTTGCTTATATGTCTTGCTGATTTTGGTTTAGTGATTAAAGGTAGTCAAATCACCAGCAGACTGTATGTTGTTCAGAATCAAGTCTTTTGATAAAGATGTTATCTTTATAAAGGTGTGCCCTAAAATGCAGGATTATCTCAATGAATATATGAACAGTTAGCTTAGATTATGTACTCCAAGTCCTGAAAAGGGGCCTTGAAGTAACAAGTTTCTCACTAAAAGTTCACTTGTTTGTTCATTCTCATTATCTTAAACAACTGAAGTAAATTCTTAGTAATTTTTAAAATGAAACTTACTTATAATTATTCATGGCAGTGTATGGAGCACAGAAAGGTACAGCAAACAGCAACACATCATCCGGATAAGGCTGACCAGTTAGTGAGGTCAGCAATTTCTCACCCTCCTGAAATGAAAAGATTATGAAACTTAATACTGTAAATACAAGTTTTCAAAGAATACCTATGTCCTCACTTGAATGCAATCTGACGAACAATTTGCTCTCACTATTGTACTATTGCCATAAAACCATAAAATGTAATAGCGGAAGTAGGCCGTTTGGGTATGCTCAACCACTGCATAAGATCATGGCTGATCTGATAATTCTCAACTCCACTGTCTAATTCAACCATGAATATACTTAAATGACCCAGCCTCGAAAGCCATCTGAGGTAAAGAATTCCACAAATTCACCTCCCTCAGAACAAATCTCTCCTCATCTCTGTCTCAAATGGGTGACTTCTTACTTTGAGATTATGCCCTCCATTTACTCTGTGGGAAGGTCTAGGATCAATCTCTCTGTATTGATCCTGTTAAGAATCTATTATTTTTCCAATTAGAACATCTCTTTTTCCTTAGTCTTCTCCAATGTGTTGTATTCTGTCCAAAGCTTTCTAAAATGTACATATTCTCTTCATGCCACCCCACCCGACCGAAGGAGGTACAATGGTGAGAGGAACAGACAGGACATTCTGTGGTTACGAACCAAATTCCTGATGGTATGTTGTCTCGGGGATGCTAGGGTCAGGGATGTCTCAGATCGAGTCTACAGGATTCTTAAGGGAGAGGGGGAGGGGGAGCAGCCAGAAGTCATGGTACACATCGTATCATGACATAGCTAGAAAAAAGGATGAAGACCTGAAAAGAGAATATAGAGAGTTAGGTTGAAAGCTAAAAGGCAGGGCAAGCAGAGTAGTGATCTCAGGATTGCTACCAGTGTTACGGGTTAGCGAGGCTAGGAACAGAAAGCGAGTGCAAATGAACACGTGGCTGCCAGGCTGATGTAGGAGGGAGCCTTCACAGATGTGGATCATTAGGATAGCTTCTGGGGAAGGTGGGACCTGTACAAGGAGGACGGGTTGCCCCTGAACTGGAGGGGCACCAATATCCTGAGCGGGTAGTTTGCTCAAGCTCTTCAGGAGGGTTTAATCAAGTTTGGCTGGGGGATGGAGTAGCTAGTAGTTTGAGGATGGAGTAGCTAGTGAACAGCCGATACAGTGTGCAGAGAGTATGTGAGGAAGGATAGACAGTTGATAGGGCAAAGTTGCAGTCAGTGTGATGGGTTGAAGTGTGTCTATTTTAACACAAGAAGTATCAGTAAAGGTGATGAACTTAGTTCCAAGTACTGATCCAAGCTCTATGATGTTGTGGTCATTATGGAGACTTGGATATCACAAGGACAGGAATGATTGTTGAATGTTCCAGGCTTTAGATATTTCCAAACATCTAAATAGAGAGGGAGTTAAAAGAGGTGGGGGAGTGGTTTTGCAAATCAGGGGTAGTATCACAGCTGCAAAATGGGAGGTCATCGAGGTGACTGAGTCATTATGGGTTGAAGTCAAGAACAAGAAAGGAGCAGTCATTTTCTTGGGAGTTTTTTTTAAGACTCCCTCTCCCCCCCCGCAGCAACAGAGACACAAAGGAGCAGATTGGGAGGCAGAGTTTGGAAAGGTGCAGAAATTACAGGGTTATTGTCATGTTTGATTTTAACGTCCCTAATAACGATTGGGACTTCCTTAGTGTGAATAGTTTGGATGGAGCAGACTTTGTCAGGTGTGTCCAGGAAGGATTCCTGACTCAATATGTAGATCGGCCAACTAGAGGGGAAGCCATATTAGATTTAATGAATGGCAACAAAACAGGTCAGGTGTCGGATCTCTTGGTGGGAGAGCACTTCAGTGATCGCAACTCCCTGACCTTACTATAGTCATGGACAGGGATAGGAGCAGACAGTATAGGAAAAGGGGAGAAGGGAAATTTAATTGGGGGAAGGAAAATTACAATAATATTAGGCAGGAACTGGGGCGCCTAAATTGGGAACACGTTCTCAGGGAAATGCATGACAGAAATGTGGAGGTTGTTTAAGGAGTACTTGCTGATAGTGCTGGTTAGGTTTGTCCCACTGAGGCGGTAAAGGAATCTAAAGTGACAAGGGATGTGGAACATCTAATCGAGAGGAAGAAGGAAACTTACTTAGGGTTAAGGAAGCAAAGATCAGACAGGGTTCTAGAGGGTTACAAGGTAATCAGGAAGGAACTGAAGAATGGGCTTAGGACTGCTTTAATGGCATGAAAAAGCTTTAACGGGTAGGATTAAGCAAAACCCTAAGGAATTCTATACTTATGTGAGGAACAAAGAGGATGGCTAAAGTGAGGGTAGGAACCAATCAATGGAGGGAACTTGTGCCTGGAGTCAGAGGTGGTAGGGGAGGTCCTTAATAACTTTGCTTAAGTATTCACTACTGAGGGACCTTGTCGTTTGTGAGGACAGCATGAAATAGACTGATATGCTCAACCAGGTTAATGTTAAGAAGAAGAAATGCTGAAAATTTTGAAAATCGTAAGGATAGATAAGTCCCCTGACTCAGACGGGATATAAGCAAGATTTCTATGGGAAGTGAAGAAGGAGATTGCTGTGCCTTTGGCGATGATCTTGCTTCTTCACTGTTTACTGGAGTAGTGCCAGATGATTGGAGGGTGGCAAATGTTATTGCATTGTTTAAAGAAGGGAATAGGGATAATGCTGGGAATTACAGACTAGTCAATTTTACGTCTGTGGTGGGTAAATTACTAGAAAGGATTCTGAGAGAGGGGATTTATGATTACTCGGAAAACCATAGTTTGATTAGAGATAGTCAGCGTTGCTTTGAGAGGGGCAGGTCATGCCTCACAAGCCTTATTGAATTGAGGATGTGATAAACATATTAATGAAGGTAGAGCAGTGGATGTGGTGCATGTGAATTTTAAAAAAGCAGTTTGGTAAGGTTCCCCATGGTAGGCTCATTCAGAAAGTGAGGAGGCAGGGAAATATAGCTGCCTGGATACAGAATTGGCTGGACCACAGAAGACAGAGATAGTAAATGGAAAGTATTCAGCCTGAAGCTCCGTGATCAGTGGTATTCTGCAGGGATCTGTACTGCTCTTGTGAGCAGTACAGATCTGCTCTTGTGAGTTTTATGAAGGACTTGAGGAGAAAGTGAGGTCTGCAGATGCTGGAGATCAGAGCTGAAAATGTGTCACTGGAAAAGCGCAGCAGGTCAGGCAGCATCCAGGGAACAGGAGAATCGACGTTTCGGGCATAAGCCCTTCTTCAGGAATGAGGAAAGTTTGTCCAGCAGGCTAAGATAAACTACCTTTTATCTTAGCCTGCTGGACAAACTTTCCTCATTCCTGAAGAAGGGCTAATGCCCGAAACGTCGATTCTCCTGTTCCCTAGATGCTGCCTGACCTCCTGCGCTTCTCCAGCAACACATTTCCATCTCTGACCTCCAGCATCTCCACACCTCACTTACTCCATTCAGCCCATCAAACCTACTGCACCATTCAACAAGATAATGATTGATCCTGTATCTCAACGCCATACTCCTGCTCTCTCCCCACATCCCTCAGCACCTTCAGCAACTAGAAATCCATTTATTTCCTTCTCAAATATATTCAGTGTGAAACTTGTGAAACTTGGCCTTCACAAGTTTCTGCAAGAGAGAATTCATCACCGTCTGAGTGAAGATGTTTCAGCTCCTCTGAGTCCTAGCTTGCCTACACTGCACTCTCAGATCCTCTTGTTCTAGACCCCTCTACCTCCCCAGCCAGAACCCACCTTACTCCCTCTTTGTGGGGTACGTGGAAGAGTCCATTTTCTGCAGCTACACTGGCAACATGCCCCACCTTTCTCTCCGCTACATTGATCACTGTATCAGAACCACTTTATGCACCCACCAGGAGGTTAAACAGTTAATCAATTTCACAAACACCTTACATCCTAACCTCAGGTTCACCTAGACCATCTCAGACACTTCCCTCACCTTTCTGGTCCACTCTGCCTCCATTTACCATGACCGACTCAACGTGGACATCTATTTCAAACCAACTGATTCCCACAGCCATCTGGACTACATCCCCTCCTGTAAAAAAGCTATCCTTACTCCCAATTCCTCCGCTTCTACCGTATCTGATCCCAGCAGGAGCAATTCCACTCCAGAACATCCCCAATGGCCTCCTACTTGGTCAACAATGCCCTCCTGCACATCTCCTCCACCTACCACACTTCTGCCCTGGTGCCCATGGCTACTCCTTTTGTTTGGAGGAAGTGGGAGGATTGGAAGGAGAAGTTGTTCAGGGTGAGGACCAGTTCAGTCAGTCGAAGGAGGGTTACGAAGAGGCAGGCATAGCTGGGGCCTATGTGGGTGCCCATGGCTACTCCTTTCGTTTTGGAGGAAGTGGGAGGATTGGAAAGAGAAGTTGTTCAGGGTGAGGACCAGTTCAGTCAGTCGAAGGAGGGTGTCAGTGGAAGGGTACTGGTTGGTACGGCGGGAAAGGAAGAAGCGGAGGGCTTTGAGTCCTTCGTGATGGGGGATGGAGGTGTACAGGGACTGGATGTCCATGGTGAAGATAAGGCGTTGGGGACCAGGGAAGCAAAAATCATGGAGGAGGTGGAGGGCATGGGTGGTGTCCCGAACGTAGGTGGGGAGTTCTTGGACTAAGGGGGACAGGACCGTGTCAAGGTATGAAGGACTTGGATGAGGAAGTCGAAGGGTAGGTTAGCGAGTTTGCCGATGACACATGGCAAAAAGATTGGTGGAATAGTGGATAGTGTGGAGAGCAATTGGAGGTTACAACGAGACATTGACATGATGCAGAACTGAGCTGATAAGCAGCAGATGGAGTTCAACCTGGAAAAGTGTGAAGTAATTCATTTTGAAAGGTTACATATGAATACAGAATACAGGGTTAAAGGCAGGATTCTTAGCATTGTGGATGAATAGAGGGATCTTGGGGTCAATGTCCTTAAAGTTGCCACCCAACTTGATAGGATTGATAATAAGGCGTATGGTTTGTTGGCTTTCATTAGGAAAGCAATACAATTTAAGAGCCTCAAGGTTATGCTGCAGCTCTACAGAGCTCAGGTTAGATCACACTTGGAATATTGTTCAGTTCTGGTTGCCTCTTTATAAGGATGTGAAAACTTTAGAGAGGGTGCAGAGGAGATTTACCAGAATGCTGCCTGGACTAGAGGGCATGTCTTATGAGGAAAGCTTGCGTGAGCGAGGACTTTTCTCATTGGAGCGAAGAAGAATGAGAGATGACTTGATAGAGGCACAGTGGCACAGTGGTTAGCACTGCTGCCTCACAGCGCCAGAGACCCGGGTTCAATTCCCGCCTCAGGCGACTGACTGTGTGGAGTTTGCACGTTCTCCCCTTGTCTGCGTGGGTTTCCTCCGGGTGCTCCGGTTTCCTCCCACATCACAAAGATGTACAGGGTCAGGTGAATTGGCCATACTAAATTGCCCGTAGTGTTAGGTAAGGGGTAAATGTAGGGGTATGGGTGGGTTTCACTTCGGCGGGTCGGTGTGGACTTGTTGGGCCGAAGGGCCTGTTTCTACACTGTAATCTAATCTAATCTAATCTAATCTAAGATGATGAAAGGTATAGATAGAGTGAATAGTTAGAGATTTTGTTTGTAATGGCTATCACAAGAGGGTATAACTTTAAGGTGAGTGGACGAAGGTTTGGGGAAGATGTCAGATGTTGGTTCTTTACTCAAAGTGATGGATGCGTGGAATGCACTGCCAGCATTATGGACATTTAAGTGACTCTTGGATAGGCACATGGATGATACTGAATGAAGGGTATGTAGGTTAGCTTGATCTTAAGAGCAGGATAAAAGATTGGCACAACGTAGAGGGCTGAAAGGCCTGTACTATGCTGTACTATTCTATATATCATTTGTTAAATTGGTTCTCAGTTTGCTAAGCAGTTTTCCTTTCTGAGTGTTATTTCTAATTTTTAAAATCTTCATCTAGATATTTAGTAATTGAATATTAGTTAATTGTATAATTTCCCCCTCCCTCCCAAACTGATGTTGAATTGTCTTTTGTCAGGTTACCTCAACCTCTCCTTTTGAAAATAGATATACCATTAGCCATTCTTCAGTCCCACTTAATCTCAATAGAATCTGTTCTCAACTGATTTCTCAAACTTAACTGGCAATCCGAGGATAAGGCCATTAAAAATAACAATAATCATTTTGAACTTTTTATCTTATTAATAACCAACAAACCTCAGCCGCTTGCAGATCTTGCTCTGGTTCGTCCTGGTCCTACATATTTATAAAACACAAATGTTAATAAAGGACATTAATTTATTACAGAAGTACACAGTGCCATTTTTGTTAGTTGGTGAAACTAACTTTTTTTCAGAATATTAATGTTTAAATGGACTCCAATGCCTTACTTCTTGATGATCTTCGACAGCACTCTCCTCTATAGTAACTTCTGCCATATGATGTGTAACAAGGTCGAGATTTTGCTCTTTGCTTTCAACACTACTCGTTTTGTTTGAAGACTGTTGCTTCACCTGCTGTTTTTTAGTTGTTTTTTTTGCTTTTCCCTTTTTACCTTTCTTCGTCTTTTCCTCTTTACTTGAGCCAGCTGACTGGATTCAGATAATATAAATTAAAATCCAATACCTAATGCATTTTAAAATATAATCTGTATAATGCAAACTTATTCATACCCCAAGTAATTTCATCATTAATTCACGATCCTCTTCATCTTGATCTTTATATTTTTCTTTAATTTTCCTCAGTTTAGCCTGAATAATGCAAAACAGAGTAATAACTACTTTGAGTCATCAGATGTCATATAGATATACAGCATGGAAACAAGACCATTTGGTCCAACTTGTCCATGCCGACCAGATATCCTAAATTAACCTAGTCCCATTTGCCAGCATTTAGCCCATATCTCTCTAAACCCTTCCTATTCATATACCTTTCAGGATGCCTTTTAAATGCTGTAATTATACCCCTCCACCACTTCCTCTGGCAGCTCATTCCATACACGCACTACTCTCTGCATGAAAATGCTGCCCCTTAGATCCCTTTTAATTTTTTCCCCTCTCACTTTAAATCTATGCCCTCTAGTTTTCAACTCCCCCACCCTGGGGAAAAGATCTTGTCTATTTAACCTATCCATTATTTAACCTATCCATGCCCCTCATGATTTTATAAACCCCTATAAGGTCACCCCTCAGCCTCCAATGCTCAAGGGAAAACAGCCCCAGCCTATTCAACCTCTCCCTGTAGCTCAAACCCTCCAACTTTAGCAACAGCCTTGTAAATCTTTTATGAACCTTTTCAAGTTTCACAACATCCTTCCTATAGCAGGGAGACCAGAATTGTATGTAGTATTCCAACAGCGGCCTAACCAATGTCCTGTACAGCCGCAACATGACCTCCCAACTCCTATACTCAATGCACTGACCAACAAAGGAAAGCATACCAAATGCCTTCTTCGCTTTCCTGTCTACCTGGGACTCCACTTTGAAGGAACTATGAACCTACATTCCAAGGTCTCTTTGTTCAGCAACACAAGCAGTAATATTTTCACTTGATTTGAACCCAAGTTCATTGCCGAGTTCATTTGCATCTCAATACCAGTTATGATGATAGTGATGATGATATATGGAAATATACACTTAATTATCAGAAAAATTAATAGAATTATTTCTAATCTATATTTTTACATGGTGCTCATCAGACACTCATTAAACATAATTTAACAGCCAAATTCAGACTATTGCTCCAGTTAAGTGCGATAAAAATTGCTGATATATCATTTGAAAATTTTCATTCTACAGTAAAGATAAATGAGTTTTGGTTTTCGTTCTGCGAAGGGCACTTGTTTTTTTTTATCGCCAAGAGGCCAGAAAGTCATTTTTGACCAATGATTTCAATCATTATTTCCAAGAAAGCCAGTCACTTAAGCAAAACGACTAGCAAGCAACTTGGGCACTTAAGCCGAAAGTGTACCTACCGATGGTAAGGGGCTACAATCAGGTGTAGATGAAAGTACATGATTCATAATAGGAGAAGGTTGCTAGGCAATCTGAGTTGGAAAAGGAGTCTGAAACAGTCCTCGCAGTTAGTTAGACGAGGCTTTTTGAAACATTCTGTTCAGAAAAGTCAGTGAATTAGCAGGTATCTGCAACTCAGGTACAGACAGTAACATAAAGTTGACATCTGTTGAATGTGCAAAATGTCTGAAAATTTAAATGTTTGTAACTGTTGAATAAGCAATAAAAAGAATGCTAAGATGGGAATGATATTTCACTAACTAACTGTCGGTAAAAGATAATTCTGGGGAAAAGGGCTGACTCTTTATTTTTGTTTGAAATAATATTACTTATGTAAGCTATGTGATTAAAATGAACAATTAACACATATGCATCATATTACAACTTTGGATTTTGAACTAGCAGCATGGGGATTATGATATATGTACATAGGTGGTTTAATAATTAACTTATCAGTTTTCAGAGCCATGATTTTTTGGACTGTTAACAGGAATTTATTTGCGCTGAGAGTGTTTTATAATTGAAGGGAGTAAACATTGAAAGGTGCTAGCCTGTTTTTTGGGTTTCAAAGAATAAAAGAATGATTTTCTTTTGCTGGTGGAGAAAAATCCCATAAACTGGGAAGCTTTTCGTTTCAATTTTCATCAGACTTGGATGAAGTTAGGTCCAAGAATAATTTTGTCTCAAGAAAGGAATCTGTTCAGCATAGTTAAGGATAGAAAATATTCAGTGCTTCAAGTCTACTCCACCATTCAATATGATTGTTTCTGATCATTCAACTCCGTACCCTGTTCCCTCTTTCTCTCCACACTCTTTCATCCCTTTAGCCCTAAAAACTATATCAACCTTCTTTTTGAAAGCATACAATGTTTTGGCCTCAACTGCTTTCTGTGGTAGAGATTTTCATAGGCTCATCACCCTCTGCGAGAAGAAATTTCTCCTTATCTCAGTCCTAAATGGTTTGGTCAGAAACCTGTATGGTTTATTTGAACCTAAGAGAACTTAAACTCAGTTGTGTGACTAATCAACACTGTCAAGGATTTGAAAGGAACATTTAAGTCAGATGTGATAGAGAAAGGAAGTCTGATAGTGGAGTACTGTAAAGTGATGGTGTTGTGGACAGATGAGATTACATTTTATTTTACTGTGTATTTTTAAATCTTAAAATAGTTTTATATCTAAATAGTTTAGTTTATTTTGTCTTCATTTCTTTTGCAAAATAAACTTTTGTATTATTGTTAAAACTAAATCAGAGTGAAATACGACCTTGATAGTTCAGATTTTTCTTGTTAACCTATCAAGCCAGGATTCACTCTGGGATCAGAACTAAAAACAGAAATTGCGACAAAAACTCAACAGGTTTGGCAGCATCTTGGGAGATGAATCAGAGTTAACGTTTCAGGTCCAGCGATTCCTCTTCAGAACACAGATCTCTCCATAGATGCTGCCAGATCTGCTGAGTTTTTCCAGCAATTTTTGTCTTTGTTTCTATTCTCCAGCATTTGCAGTTCTTTCATTTTTTTTCGCTCTGTAGCAAGCAATTTACTACCTGACTCCTCAAAGCACATCCACTATTTAGAAAGCATCCGAAATGTGATGGAGTAACAATATATTTCCACTATACAGCACTAGCAATATATTACTTGCTGCAGGATCCCTAGCCTTTGACCAACTCTTGAAGCCATATAGTATTTATTCAGCCGGTCCAATTCTTTTTCGGGTTAATGGTGAATCCAATTCCCCTAGGATCATGGGAAATTCACCGATAGAAATGGAGTTCCATTTGTGCGATACAGATTTAACTTGGCATTTGTCAGCACAAAACTGGATATTGTCCATGTCTTACTACATTTGGAAAGGGACTGATTAAGTATCTGGGGAGTCAAACACAGTGTAATCATCAGTGAATATCCACTTCTGACATTTTCAAGGAGGGAAGATCATTGATAAAGCAGTTGATTGGGCCTAGGACACTCCTGCAGTAACGTTGTACATCTGAGATGACTGACATCCAACAAACTCAATCATCTTCCTTTGTGTCAGATATGACTACACCCAGCAAAGAGTTTTCTTCATGAATCTCATTGATTCTTGCTTTTTCAAAACTCTTCGATGCCATACTTTGTCAAATACTGCCTTGATGTCAGTATAAGTACTTGAAGATTCTTATATCAAATGGATAACTAACAAATTATCATCTGATAAATGGGACTCGTTACATATTAAGACAAAAAACAATTTTTTTTGTTCCTACATTAGATGTTGATGTTGCTCGCTAAGCCTGCAGCTACAACTGATTCGTAATTGCCTTCCCTCCTCCCATTACCTTTTGTCCTCTTTTCAAAGGCTGTTGAGAAGATAATGATTTTTTTGTATCCTGTTCTTCCACAGATTGTGATTTTCTAGTTTCTAACTGAATTATTTGTTCAGAGTCCTCAGGCGCCAGTTTTTTCTTTCTCTTCATTTCTCTGGAAAATCAAAAGAAATTCATTCCATCATACCTCCTCTTCCATTTCAAACACAATAGCGCAAATTAGCCAAGATAATTGTTGCTAATTCAATATCAACTAAACTCACTTTCAACCAGCAATTGAACATTTGTTTAACTTAGTCAATGAATAGGCCTTTCTTATTCTTCCTTTTTTAGTTCTTGCTAACTAAATATAATTTCTGTTCTGAATAAAAATAAAGAAAAGCAAAACAAAAGGCATCAGGATACACAGGAGATGCTGAAGTTACACTGCTTTAAACTGAATGCACTCCTTTATGAGTGAAGTCAACTGGATAATACTGGGTTTAAGTAATCAGGATCATCAATAAAAACTGTAAAGCACACGTTAACTTAGTTCATCAGCATTTGTTTGGTGAAAACCAGAGAAAATAGTTACAAGTCATGGATCTTACTACTAATCCCTCAATACAAAAATTCTGAAAGTTCAGATATTCTATCAATGACTAGTACAGGCACATATCAGGTAAAGGGGGAAAATCAACTAGGAGAAAGTGAGGACTGCAGATGCTCAAGATCAGAGTCGAGGGTGTGGTGCTGGAAAGGCACAGCAGGTCAGGCAGCATCAGAGGAGCAGGAGAATCGACGTTTCGGGCATAAGCCCTTCATCAGGAATGAGACATCTGGGCCAGGGGGACTGAGAGATAAATGGGAGGGGGCTGTAGTTGGCAGGGGAAGGTAGCTGAAAATGCAATAGGTAGATGAAGGTAGGAGAGAAGGTGATAGGTCGGAGAGGAAGGTGAAGCGGATAGATGCAAAAGACGATGGACAGGTCAAGAGGGCGGTGCCGTGTTGGAGGCTTGGGAATGGGAGAAGATAGGGGGAGGGGAAATCAGGAAACTGGTGATATCCATATTGATCCCATGTGGTTGGAGAGCCCAAGGCAGAGTAGGAGGCATGGAAGGATGTGGAAGATTCCTTTGGGGCCTTGGGCGGAGGTGTTGTCTAGGTAGCTGTGGGAGCTCGTGGGTTTGTAGTAGATGTCCGTGGTTAATCAGTCACCAGAGATGGAGATGGAGGGGTCTAGGAAGGAGAGGGAGGTGTCCAAGATGATCCAGGTGAATTTGAGGTAGGGATGAAAGGTGTTAGTGAAGTTGATGAACTGTTCAACCTCCTCATGGGAGTACGGAGGTAGCATCGATACAGTCATCAATGTAGCAGAGGAAAAGATGGGGGATGGTGCCGGTGTAGCTGCCAAAGATGGACCTTTCCAATCCCCCTGCGCCATATCTTCATCATGAACATCCAGTCTCCATATACATCTATCCGCCACGTCGAAGGCCTCCAAGCCTTCCATTTCTTCCTCTCACGCTGTCTCAACAGTTCCCTCCACTGACACCGTCATCCACCTAGCTGAACTGGTCCTCACCCTTAACTTCTCCTTCCAATCCTCCCACTTCCTCCAAACCAAAGGGGTAGCCATGGGCACCCGCATGGGTCCCAACTATTCCTGCCTCTTTGTCGGGTACATGGAACAATCCATCTTCCACAGCTACACAGGCACCATCCCCCATCTTTTCCTCCGCTACTTGGATGAATGTATCGGTGCTACCTCGTGCTCCCACGAGGAGATTGAACAGTTCATCAACTTCACTAACAACTTTCATCCCAAGCTCAAATTCACCTGGACCATCTCAGACACCTCCCTCCCCTTCCTGGACCTCTCCACCTCCACCTCCATCTCTGGCGACCGAATAACTACGGACATCTACTACAAACCTGGACTACAGCTCCTCCCATTTTGCCTCCTGTAAAAACGCCATCCTTTATCCCCAATTCCTCCACCTCCGCCACATCTATTCCCAGGATGACCAATTCCACCATAGAAAATTCCAGATAGTCTCCTTCTTCAAAGACTGCAATTTCCCCTCCCATGTGGTCGACAATGCCTTCCAACGCATCTCACCCACTTGCTGCAACTCTGCCCTTGAATCCCACCCCTCTCAATGCACCAATGTACAGAACACCCCTGGTCTTCACCTTCCATCCCACCAACCTCCGTATACATTATGGCATCTTTCGCCATCTACAAATGGACCCCACCACTCGGAATATATTTCCCTCCCCACTCCTATTAGCATTTTGGAGAGACTATTCCCTCTGTGACTCCCTGGTCAGATCCTCACCCCACTCCCAGCACCTTCCCTTGCCATCGCAGGAAGTGCAAAACCTGCACCCACACCTCCCCCTCACCTCCGTCCAAGGCCCAAAGGATCCTTCCACATCCAAAAGAAATTTAAGTGTACCTCCATAAATATCATCTACTGTAACCATTGCACCAAATGTGGTCTCATCAGGGAGACAGGATGCTAACTTGCAGATCATTTCAGAGAACATATCTGAGGCATACGCACAACCAACCCCACTGCTGAATACTTTAACTTCTCCTCCCACTCATCAAGGACATGCCAAACCCTAACCACTCAACAGCTGGAGGAAGAAGGCCTCATTCTCTGCCTTGGGAACTTGTAACCACACGGAATTAATGTGAATATCATCAGTTTCCTCATTTTCCTTCCCCTCACCTTATCTCAGTCCCAAGCCTCCAACTCTGCACCACCCTCTTGGCCTGCCCATAGTCTTTCCCATCTATCAGCTCCACCTTCCTCTCCGATCCATCACCTTCGCCCCCATCTTCATCGACTTATTGCAATCTCAGCCACCTTCTCCCCAGCCCCAACCCTCTCCCATTTATCTCTCAGCATCATTCCTGGTGAAGGGCTTATGCCCAAAATGTTGATTCGCCTGCTCCTCGGATGCTGCCTGACCTGTTGTGCTTTACCAGCATCACACTAATTGACACACATCAGGTAAAAGCTTCTTTATTTTACAACATTTCTAAATGAAACTCACTTCCTTTCTTTGACCGATAGGTGTTTCCGACTTTGTGATTTCCCATCAACCTGTAAAAAGAAACAAGTTTTTGACCTTGATTTACTTGGATGTGGCAAACTCATAACTGACACTGACAATAATATTACAAATGAAGCATATCATAGGATAAAACTAATTACATGTATACCAGAAGTACAATTAAAGAGAAAATACACTGAGACACCACATAAATGTCATTAACATGGCCAGCACGAAACAAAAATATTTTAGCACATTTCTAATTGAAAATGAATCTGAGATCTGAGAGTTAACTCACCTATTAAAAAAATACACAAATCAAATCTTAAATCGATGCACGTTATTCAGCAAAATTGACAAATTCAAAGAATTCTCACTTCAGGGAAAGTAATGAATGGGGCCACTGAATTGGTGGATGTACATACAATAAAGCAATGATATAGAATTAGAGTCTATACTGGGGAATTGGGTCATGTAATGCAAATGGAAAACTGTCATTTGAAGCTACATGCCAAGATTTGAATCTAGCCAGGTCACAGGACGGAAATCTTATGTTGGAACAAAGCAAAGGGAATGCTACATTGCATCTTTAGATAACTTTCATGACCTAAAAATGCTTCTTGCTGACCCTGGATTTCCACATTTGGGAACATATTAAAATTCTATGGCATAGATATTTGTCAACTTCATGAAAGAAAATCCAAATGACTTTCCATTCTCAAATTTATCAAGTGTTTTAAACCATTCAGTTTTGCTGGTTTCCTCATCGAGTACCTGGAAAATGCCTTTGAAACAATAGCTTAAATTGTGGTTGAATATTTTCAAGCTTGCTTTAAATTTGTGAATGGCATCAAAAGAAAGGAACACTTCAATTTTGATATTTGTCACAAACAATGCTATTCATCTTATCTTTGGTTAAGTTACTTGCACCATAAAAACAAAGTGTACCACATTTCTGGAAGCAAAGTAGAAAACCATTTGAATTCCAATTTGTGTAATCAATTTGAAGGAAACTACCAATTAAGTACCAATCAGCATAACAAGAATGTACCTCCTATTAATAACACCAAAATTCAAACTTAATTTGTTTAACCACCCGACAGACCACAGGGACAGATTTGTCCCAACAGACTGAGGTGTGTTCAAATCTAAATCAGAAAGGTGAAAAATTAGCATTCTAACTCATTGCAACATTCATAGTAAAACTGAGTTTAATCAAAGAAAATACAAGAACTTATGCACTCTAAAGTTAAACTAAAGTCGTATTTTACCCATATTTCTTCAATCAGTTCTTCTTTCAATGATGTGTTATGTATCTGGATAGATCTGTTGAAAATAAGATTTAATATAATAATTAGATCTGTTTTATTATAAGACTCCTAAAGACCCTAATGGTTTGGTAATAATGAAAAAAGTTGCATTATTTACATTTTGAAAATTTGCATATGTGACATGATGTTTCATTATTGAGGCATAATTAATAGGGGATGACCATAGCACTCAATTCTTGATACCATTATCTCTGACAAATGACGATTTATGCAAAATGTTGCCTTCCGGTTATTAGTAGTTAATGTGTTCGACAAGTGTCTAACTGGCATCTACATATGATTTGCCTTTCTCAGCAGTAAATAATGAAGAATAGGCACTGTCAGAAATGTGCTCTCAAAACTCATTCACACAGAATAGACATGTCGTGCATTTATCACAAAACTTATGAAATGCACAATAAAGAAGCTTGTTTTATTAGCTGAAAGTGTCTTACATTTTCAATTACCATTGATACGTGTTTGCAAAACGAACATGCAGATCTGGTGGTAGTGCAAAGTATAAATGAATTAGTGAATGTGGCTAAAACAGTAGCACCATAGACAAAACTGTGGATAATCAATAATTGGCAATGGATAACATAATCCAACTAGCAGTAAACAAAAAGCCTCTTAATTCCAGTACAAAGAATATTGAGTATTTAAGTAAGCAAATTTACACTTTAACCTTGGACCGTTGTTACCAGTGGGATATGTAATAATTATTTGTAGCAAAAATAAGACCAGCTGTAACAGAAGCATTTATGTGTGAGAGATCTGGTTCATGAATTCAATGTGTTAACTCAATTTGTCATAATTTCACCGGTAAGCTGGAAAGAAGGGTGCAGGTTTACGTCTCACTTAGGACCTGAACACAAATATCAAGGCTCACACTGCAATGCAGTAGTGAGGGAGTACTACACTGTCGGAGGTTCAGATGCCAAATGAAATCAAAGAGTCGGTATAGAACCTCAGAAAGCAGAGTTGGTTAAACCAGTTAATGTGGGTCATTGATGAAAGTCTCAAAATCAACCAATACATAAGGAATTTAAGTGAAGTATAGTATAGAAGATGATTTAGTTTAGTACAAGGAGCTAAATTCAACATCTGTTACATAAACATATCAAGTCACTGCTACCATGAGTTTGTTTTCTAACTGCTTAATAAATCTACTTAGCAGTTAAAGTTGAAGGTAACAAAACTTGTTTTTATACAGTACTATTAAACATAATAGTCTTAAGGCCCTTCACAGGAACATTATGAAACAAAACACAACACAGGGTCACATAGGGAGATCGAAAGAGGTATGTTTTGTGGAGGAGGGGGCATGTTAATGGCAAAAGGTGAGTCAGACAGCCAGGGAGGTTTAGGGATGGAATTCTCGACTTGGGGACGAAGCAACCAAAGACATGGCAACCAAATGTGCAGCCAGTGAAAATAGTGAATGTTCAGCAGGCAGAGAGGAGTGTAGATATTTCAATTGTGTGAAGTTAAAGAAAATTAGAGTTAGGGAGGTGGGCAAGGCTATGGAGAGATAGTGTAATTTCTCACATATATTTGAAATCCATATTAAATGAAAATTACCTCTTTGACTGAAGATGCGACAGATCAATAGCTGTGTCAGGATAACTAAATTTTGCATTTTCTTCTTCATCCTGATCTATCTCAACCTTCTGCAAATCTCCAGAATCGTTCAGATCATCCTCCTTTTTAGCTGGTTTGTCCAATTCATCTTCGGCCTTGCCCTTTTGGTCGTTTGCAGTCACTTGCACCTCTTTGCACTGCTTGTTATCAGTTTCTGTACTGACCTCTTTCTCATCACCACTACTGCTCTCAGTGTCCTGGTGATCCGCTGCATCTCTTTGCACCTCTTCATGCTGGTTGTTTTCAGCTTCAGTACTGGTCTCTGTATCATCAGAACTACTGCTATCATCATTGTTCTGTTGAACATCTGCAACCCTGTGCAGCTCTTTACACTGGTCTTTTCC
Organism: Chiloscyllium plagiosum; assembly: GCF_004010195.1. NCBI lineage: Eukaryota > Metazoa > Chordata > Chondrichthyes > Orectolobiformes > Hemiscylliidae > Chiloscyllium > Chiloscyllium plagiosum. The sequence continues at coordinate 35,052,384 of NC_057719.1, forward strand.
AGCTTGTGTAGGAGCCTCTTTGTCATCATCACTACTGCTCTCATCCTGCTGATCTTCTCCAATCCCCTTCATCTCTTCACAATGATTGTTTCCAGCTTCTGTACCAGTCTCCTTGTTTTCATCGCTACTGCTTTCATCATTGTCTGATTGGGCTTAACAAAATAGTTTTGAATTACAATTTGCATTAATCATAGTGCATTGATATTAATGAAGCAAATCACATTTTATAATGTAAGCTAAAAATTTAGACAATGATGTATGGACACACGAACTGCAAAATTAATACACACACACAAATATATATATTCTGTATATACATTCAATATACAGAAAGTTAAGTTTAACTAATATAGGTTGTATGGCTATACATAATTCTGATGTTCTCCTCTACACCAATAAAGCAGTAAAATATTATACTCCTGTTTGGAGTCATTATGGAAAGGTTTATAATATTATCAAAAGATAGTTCACTTTCTTTTAAGATCATAACTTTCTCATTGCCTAACAGCTCAATGGCTTGAATCTTTGCATTTCAAAAAGTTATCTTTCATACTTTTGAATGCTATTGCAGGAGCAGAATTTCAGTGAAAGAAAAGGACAAACCGGAATCATGGCCCATTTTGGGGTAGTAGTGAACCAGAAAACTGTCAATATTGGTCTTCATAATTGGTCACTACTTTGAAAGTGGGAGAAATTTCAGGAGTCTGCATATGAACAGTTGAACACAGAAATCTAGATGATTAGATGCTTTACCAACTGATGCACTGTTGATGCACCCAATCTGCAATGATTTATAAATTACTGAGCAAGCAAGAACTTACTTTTTCACCAAAAATCTCATATCAGAAACATTTGACACAAAAAGTTACAACTTGTTGAACAGGGTGCAACTGTTTTTATTGGATGTACTAAGTTCATAATTATTACTGAATTGTATCTGAAAAACAGTTTTGGAAATCAATCATTGAGGAGAAAGGTGCTAGGGAAGCTGGGAAAAAAAAATTCAATATTTTAAAATCAGTTTAAATGTTTAAAACTTCTACCTTAATCCCACGTTTATTTCCAAATTTTGATCTTGCTCTCTGAAGTAATACATTAAATAATGACGATCACCCAAGACATATAGTTAAAACATTTCCAGTATTTAAGATACAAATACAAACCAAAACCCAGATTCTTCAAAAAGTTATCAATAGTTCTGTGGAAGAAGATGTCATTGTTTAAAGCAACTGCCATTTTGCAACAAAAGCTTTTTATTATAGTCACATCGCATGTTTTCAGGCTTGTGCACAATATTTTTAATGTACTCCTGTAGGGCATATTATGCAAATCATAATTCAGCAAGGGAACTGAAAATGTATGGTAAATTAGGTCACTGAATTTTACTTAGCTCAGGTTTTGATTATCAACAGATTCATCCTTTCTATTTCATATTTCTAAAGAGTAGAATTAGTGACCAGCCATACAGTTGCTGTAAAGCTATGTATACATCACACCATGCTCATTAAAAACTTTATAACAGATTAATGCTACTGGTATCACTCAAAATGTTGCATTACAGATGGCAATATTTCGGGTGAAAGTATACCAATAAATATAGATAGAGAATTAGGCCATTTGGTCTATTGAGTCTGCTCTGCCATTCAATCACGACTAACAGGTTTTTAATTTTCCTGCCTTATCCCCATAATCCTTAATCCCCTCACCAATCAAGAACCTATCTATCTGTCTTAAATAAGCTCGAGGACTTGGCCTCCACAGCCCTCTGCAGCAATGAGTTCCATAAATTAACCACCCTCTGGCAAAAGAAACTCATTATCTCAGTTCTAAAGGGTCATCCCTTCAACTCAGAGGCTGTGTCCTCGGGTCCTGGTATTTCCTACTCGTCTCTTCACCAATCCACTCTATCGAGGACTCTCAGTTCTGTAGGTTTCAATCAGATTCCCTCCATATCCTTCCAGACTCCAAAAGTCCGCAACTGTTCCTCATACACAAGCCCTCCATCCCTGGGATCATGCTTGTAAACGTTCTCTGGACCCCCCTCCAATGCAGCACATCCTTCCTTAGATATGGGGCTCAAAACTGCTCGCAATATTAAAAATGCGATCTGACTACAGCCTTATCCAGCAGTACATTTCTGCTTTTGTATCCTAACCTTCTTCAAACGAATTGTATTTGTCTACCTAACTGCCAGTTGAACCTGCATGTTAAACTTAAGAAATAGGACTCCCAAATCCCTTTTGAGCTTCAGACTTCCAAAGCCTTTCCCAGTTTAGAAAATAGTCTACGCCTCTATTCTTCCTATTGAAGTGTACAACCTTACACTTTCCTCATATTCCATCTTCCACTCCTTTGCCCACTCTCCTAGCCTGTCGAAGAACTTGGACAGCTTCCCCACTTCTACTACGTTACCTGTCCCCTACCAATCTTTGTCTCATTTGCAAACATAGCAGCAATACCCTCAGTTCCTTTGTCCACAGCGTTAATATTTAACATGTATAGTTGCGGTCCCAACATTGACTTTTGTAAAACTCCACTCGTCCTTTCATGGAACTTTAATCCTCATTGGCTGACTGACAGCAGGCAGACAGTCCTCTAACTGTGTCAGTACCTTGCCCCATGGGCTCTTACTTTATTTAGCAGCCTCCTGTGCGGTACCTTATCAAGGCTTTCTTGAAATCCAAATAGATCACAGCCACTGGCTCTTCTTTGTCTAACGTGCTTGTTAGCTCCTCAAAGAATTAGAGCATATTTGTCACGCATTGACCTCCCTTTGACGAAGCGGTGCTTACTCAGCCCTATTTTACTATGCACCTCTAAGTACTCCTCAAACTCAACCTTAATAAAGTCAGTCAAAAAGTGTGGTGCTTGAAAAGAACAGCAGATCAGGCAGCATCTGAGGAGCAGGAGAGTTGACGTTTCAGGAGTAAGCCCTTCACCAGCAACATTTCTAATGAGGGACTTATGCCAGAAACATCGACTCTCCAGCTGTGCTTTTCCAGTGCCACACATTTCGACTCTGATCTCCAGTATCTGCAGTCCTCATTTTCTCCTTAACAACAGGACTCTAAAATCATACCAATGACTGAGGTCAGGTTAATGGGCTTTTAGTTTCCTATCTTTTGGCTCCATCCCTTCTTCAACAGGAGTGTTACATTAGCCATTTTCCAGTCCTCTGGGACGCTCTCCGACTCCAGTGATTCCTGAAAGATTACCGCCACAATCTCTTCAACTATCTACTTCAGAACTCTGGGGTGTAGTCCATCTGGTCTGGGTAATTTATCCCCCTTCAGATCTTTCAGCTTCCCCAGCATCTTCTCCTTAACGACGGCTCCTACCTTTGCCACCTGACTCTCCTGAAGTTCTCATATGCCACTGGTGTCTTCCACTGCGGAAATTGATACAAAATACCTATTCAGTTCCTCCACCATTCTTTTGTTCCCATTATTACTTCTCCGCCCTCATTTTCCAGCAGTTCTCTTCCTTTTCGAGATCTAAAAAAGCTTTTGCCATCTTCTTTTAAATTGCTAGCTAGCTTACTCTCATAGTTCATATTCTCCCCCCGCATTGCTTTTTTTAGTTATCTTTTGCTGTTCTCTTTAAAAGCCTTCCCAATAATCTTCATCATTTTGTATGTTTTCTCTCTGTTCCAGGCTTCCCTTGTCAGCCATCGTTACTTCGCCCTCCCCTTGATATGTTTCTTCTTCCTGGAGATGAATTTCTTACGGATACAATTTTATAAAGGCTCAATTGAACAAATAAATTCTGAAAGCTTCTCATAAATGTTGTGACATATAATTTTATGTATCAATTTTCTTCATTACCTAAAGGTATAGTATCCTCAGAAAATAGTTCTGATGTGCTGCTAGTTACCGTCTCCATGTCTTCATCTTGTACTTTTACTTTCCGCTCACCTACATGCCTGCATATAAATTGTTCTTCAACCTAGGTACAAAAAAAAAACCTATGATATTTATTAGGAAATAGTAACTTACCAAGCAAGATACTTGCAAATGTTCTCTTCTTGACTATTTTTGAGTAGAAGTACAAACTTTCACAAGATAAGAGCAAGCGTGAGGTGATGCATTTTAGGAGGTCAAATGCATGAGGTAAGTATGCTGAAATGGATGGACACTTAAGAGCATTGATATACAGATGGATCTTGTGGTCCAAGTAGAAGGGCAACAGTTTAGAAAGATGTTAAAAAGACATACAGAATTCTCAGCTTTATAAATAGATGCAGAGTGCACAAAAGCAAGGAAGTTACGATGAAATGTTGCAATTGGAGAAGTTTGTATAATTCTAGCTAACACACTCTAGGCAGGATGTGAAGGTTTTAGAGGGAGTTCAGAAAAGATTTACAAAAATGATTCAATAGAAGACAAGCTTTAATTATGTGAATAATTGCAAAAGGTGGAAAGTTTTTGCCTTAGGGAAGGATATCAATAAATTTGACAGAAGTGTTAAAATCACGAGGGATCCATTAAGACAAGAAATAAATGCTGGCCCAGTAAGGCCCAGATCCCGTTACGGAGTTTTTAAAAAAACGGTGTAAAAGGTTGAGAACACGAAGACACAACCCAATGTTAGTGGCGCAAGAACCAAAGGCAATAAGAGGAATATCATTTTTACACTGACTGGTTAGGATCTGGAATACATTTCATGCAAGTCTGGTTTTAATTGTCGCCTTCAGAAAGGAAACTGGATAAGCACCCTGAAGAGGAAATAAATTACAAGCCTACAGAGAAAGGGAATGGAAACAGAATTAGTTGAGTTATTCTTACAAAGAACTAGTATGGACAGGACAGGTTAAATTGCCTGCTACTGTGCTGTAACTATTCTACAACTGAACCCACTCCATTCAGTTTCTAGTTGTATTGGAGGGGAGGGCTGTGTCTGAACAAATACCTTGCACTTCCTGACAGGCTGTTTAACATAGGAATTTCAGCTCCTACTGTAAATGACACTGTATAAATACATTCCATACAAACTAATTTACTATCACACTTTATGATGTGGAGATGCCGGTGTTGGACTAGGGTGGACAAAGTTAAAAATCACACAACACCAGGTTATAGTCCAACAGGTTCATTTGGAATTACTAGCCTTCAGAGCGTTGCTTCCTCATCAGATAACTACTGGGGCAGGATCATAAGATACAGAGTTTATAGCAAAAGATCCCGGGATCTTTTGCTATAAATTCTGTGTCTTATGATCCTGCACCAGTATTTACCTGATGAAGGAGCAATACTTTTGAAAGCTAGTACTTTTAAATGAACTTGTTGACACGATAACCTGGTGTTGTATGATTTTTAACTTTATCACACTTTAGCACAACCGCCAAATATAATTCAGGGGTCCAACTATATTTGGTGTTTCAGTTTTCATCTTTTTCCACCTTAAGTTTCTAGAAAAGTAGTAATACATTACCTTAAATAAAAAGCCAAATCCCATCATAAGATAAGAAGGTGGAAGATAGTTCTTTTTACCTGAAAACACAAAGAAATGGTATAAAATTTATTTTGGAGATCAAGCAATAACTAACAACAACAACACATCTGCAAAGCATTACACAACCAAATCAGATTAAAAAAAGAAAATCATGCAAATTACCATCATGCTGAAAACATTTCCAACTTCAAACCTTCCCACATTGAATTAATGCAGTTATTTTAGCCAAATCAAAATAATTCACAACCTACCTGGCCTTCTAACCTTATATGACTATCTGGGAAGGGAATCAACATCTCTTGACAAAAAGTATTCTTTTAAACAAATTAAGGTTTATATTTGAAAATGATTTGTGGTAGAAAATCTCAGGTTGAAAAATCTAAAATAATGGAAGTATCATATTCATAATCAAAATGTCAAATTATCAAGCCACTAAATCAAGATGAATATCGGTAACATTCTACTTACCTCTGATCATGAAACTTCCTGTGGTCAGATATTCTCCTGTGGGTGCTGTTTTTGATACCTGAAGGTTTAAAGATAGCACATTTGCGAATGTATTTTCTACATTTATTTATGGTTATTTTGAAACAGATGTAAATAAAAAATATGAGCCAATGTGTGTCAAATACTATTGAATAAGCAGCTCAACATTTGCAATTCTGCTGTCAAACATTTCCGACTATACCCTGATCATGGAATGATGCTGTAAAAATCAAGGCCAGGTTATTTTTTTCATCAAAAAAAACCACAAAAGATTGGTATGAAATGTCACCCCACATGAAATGTCACACTGATTTTAGAACTGTTCAGTTTGGCAGCTTAAATCATGACCCTGAGGAATTCATCATTTCTGCTAGCTTCAAAACTACAAGAGATAGTTCTCCTATAAAGGTCATAGTTGAGTTCCAGCGAAAGCTCGCTTAATAGAAAATCACTTAACAGAAATAATGGGGCCTATAGAAAAAGTGGAATTAGGAGCAGACGACAAAAAAAAACATTCACAATCATGCAAAGATCACCAAAAGCCTAACAAAGTATAGGACAGCCTGAATGAAGGTTGAAATCATATTTATTAATGAAACAGAAGTAAAGTGAACACATTACATTGAAAAAATATTGTTAATGCAGGGACAGAGGGTCATCATCATCACTACCTTCAGGTGCAGTTGCACTTGCAGAAGTGGACAGCTTTGGTTGATTGAGAGATATACAGGTACAAGAACAAATTAGAAAGGCAAATAGTTTGCATAAGAGTAATGCAGTCCTGAAGGAATAATGCAGGTCTTATACAGGAATTATACAAGTATATTCTTGCATCAGAGGGAAAGCAATGAACATTAATTAGTTTAATTTTTGAGCTAAAGTGCTCAATGTACAATATGGTACCTTCCATATTCTCTGACAGCAGCGGACATTGACACATGCAGAATGGCGTGGAGACTTCTGCGTTTACATGGCGCATGCGCAGATTGGTGCAGAGATTTTAGTGGAAACACAGAACAAAGCGTGCAAAACGCACACCGCTGGAATCACACTATTGTGAACAGGCATAAGCATTCTTGAAAATACCATTCCCTAATTCTTTAGCGACATTGTAGCCAAATTGCCCTGCCGAAATACGCTTTATTTGAGAACTACCTGTACGTTACAGTGCCATATCAGTGTGAGAAAACATTTTGTCTAATCTGTTTTAAATGGTTAATCCCTTACTTGTAAACAGGGACCAATCTAGGTACCAGATGGAAGACTGACATGATATAAACTAAGGTTAAGACCTTGAAGAAAAACAGGCATACAGGTCTAATGTCATTTATCTTAGCAGTAGTGAAGTTAATGTGAGCCCAAGATCAGATCTTATGGGCCAAACAATCTATTTTTTCTTCTTCACAAATTAGCTCAAATAAGTGAATAATCAAATAAATTCACTTTAAGATGTGAAATACAAACCACTAGAGAATGATTTGGTGGGTTGGGAAGGGAATGAGGATTGTAAAAGAGAAATAACTTGGTGTTTGCCACAACATAAGGAAGAAGATCTGTTCATGCCTGCAGTTACACAAACAAGTAGTTACCAACCACTGCTACACAGTTGTGTGAAAGTATCCAGCAGAATCCAGGCACTTGAGCACAGGAAGAGAATAACTTCTTTTAAAAAAAAGTATTTTTTCAAGAGAGTTGTTAGGATCTAGAATGTGTTTCCTGGAAGTGTGCTGGTGGCAGATTCCATACAAGGTTTTAAAAGAGAGCTGGATATATATTTGAAAGGAGATGAATCTAGAGGGCTATGGATATAGGGTTGGAGAATGGGACGAGCCGAGTAGCTCTTTCAAGAGACGGTACAGACATATTGGGTCGAATGGTCCCTTCTTTACAGTAAAATTCTATGATTCTATAGAAGGGAAGTAATTTGATTGCACTTTCCAGTGAACAGTCATTCCTGATTCAGCAGGGTGCTGAAACTGCTGGGAAAAAAATGTGGTACAGAAACAAGAGAGAAAGGAAAAAATATTTGAAAACACTTCTAAAAGTATTGTAAAAATACTTAAACAGCAAATAGTCAGAATAATTTGTATAAACAAACAATCTTACTTTTACATAATGACATAAGAACTAGGGGCAGGAGTGGGCAATTCAGTCCCTCAGGTCTGCTCCGCCATTCAATACAATCTAGCTGATCTCATCTCATTCAAAACTCCACCTTCCTGCCCATTCTCCCTTTAACCTTTACTGATTAAAAAAAAAAATCTATCTCCTCTTCAAATTTACTCAGTGTTACATCATCCACCATGTTCTGAAGTAGTGAATTCGACAGGTTCATCACCCTTTGATAGAATTAAATTTTCCTAAACTGATTTAACTCTGCTATCCCTTCTCCTAAAACTACGGCCTCTCATTTTAGAGTGCCCAATGAGGAAATGCTCACTCTACATTTATTTTGTCAATCCCTTTTAGCATTATATATACCTTAATTAGATCTTCTCTCATACTTCTAAACTCTAGAGCGTATGGGCCTAAATTGCTCTCTCTCAAGACAAACCCCTCACCTCTGAAATCAATCTAGTGATTCTCCTCTGAACCACTTCCAATGCAACAACATCCCTCTTCAAGGAGAGGGACCAAAGTTTCATGCAACACTCCAAGTGCGGTCTCACTAATACCTAGCACAATTTCAGCAACAACTTGAGCGATAAATGCCACAAATCTATTTGCCTTCTTTATTATCTATTGTACTTGCATACTAGTTTTCTGTGATTCATGTACAAGGGCACGCAAATCCCTTTGTATTGAAGCACCCTAAAGTTTCTTTCCATTCACATAATAAGTTGCCTTTCTATTCTTTCAACCAAAACCTCACACTTATCCATGTTAACCTTCATCTGCCAAATTCTGGCCCATTCACCTAACCGATCCACGTCCATTTGTAAATCTATATTTTTATCTTTATTGCAACTTACTTTCCCACGTCAGTCAGTATTACCTACAAATTTGGCTTAGAGTATCTTTTATTCCCACATCTAAGTTATTAATATGGATTCAAGGACTGAACCTTGTGGCACCCCCAATACTTACATCTTGCCAATGAAAAAAAACTAATTTATCCCAACACTCTGTTTTTTGTAAGTTAGCAATTCCTCGATCCAACCTACTAAATTACATCCAACCCCATGTAATTTTAACACATTTACATTTCCTTCATTTTTGCGAATATTGCTTATTGATTATTCAACCATCACTACGTACAAATCCTAACTTAACCAGGCCTACTTCAAATTAAATCTTATTTTGATTCATTTTATAATAAATATCTTCATTGATATATGGTAGATTTTTATCTTCACCAGAATTTGGCAAAACAAATTGCTCATTCAATTTTTATCCTGTGTATTTCAATGGGTAGGCAATCCACGCTGTCAGATTACTTACGAGTGGAAAGGAAAAACAGCCCCACATATTTAGATTACTGTGTCAACTATGTCTCACATGTGATCACAATATCACTTGACTCAAAAGTTTGAGAATTCAAGTCTCACTCCAGAGGGTTTATGCACTGAAGGTATGTTGTACTGCTGAGATAATTCTCAAATGACACGTTAAATCGGGGCCCATTTCAAGTGAATGTAAATGTTCATTATTTGAAGAAGAGTAGGGGAATTCTCACTAATTATCAGGTCAATATTTATGGTGCAAACAACATTACTAGACACTAACACATTATTGTTTGTGGGCTCTTCCTATATGCATATCAGGTGCTGTGTTTTCCACAACAGTAACTGCACTTCAAATGTGATCCGCTGGCTGCAAAGTTTTAGGATTCCGGAGGTATGAAAGTATGTCTCTCTTTTGTACTCAAAAGATTAGCAATCTATTTTGACTAGAGATGTTTAATGTGCGGACCTCCACAGTGTAATAGCGTGGGGGAAAAAAAACGCCATTGTAGCTAGTTACCTGATTATGATAGACCCACCAAGCACTAGTAATTACACGTGCTTCCCATGCAGCACTGTAGCAAACTGCCATTGTGCCAGCTTCAGTTAATGTACGTGGTGGAATTGGTTCCCCTGTAAGTAAAGAATAACAATAACAAAACTTTTCATGTAAAACAGCTTGGAATTCAATTTGTAACATGAAATATTAAATGAATTGACCTTTTGGGTTCTTGATGACACAGCTGGTAGCACCATGGAGATCAGCATGTACATAAATATCACCTAAAAAACAAAATTCAAAATTGACAAGAGCCACCATAAAAATAAAGAACAAAACAAAAACAATGCTATAACTGGCCCTGAAATTCCAAATTCAGGATAAAAGGTAAAAATGGTTAGGATTCCTAGTGATCACCAGCAAATGTGTGGTGATTTAAAAAGGATGACGCTTAGTTTTGATGCATTTAGGTTTTGAATAGTTTGTCAACACTTTTGGCCCACAGGAATAATATTGGAAGGAGACAGGGTAGAGGAAATGTTGACAATTGCTTGATAAATACAGGATTATACAGATTTCCCAGAAATAAGTACAGGTCCACATTTAATTTCCTGGAAACACAGAAGATTTCTACAAGCCCGTGGAAATTAAAATAGGTTCAGATAATCAGTTCTGGTTTAGAGGTATATGGACCAAATGCTGGCAAATGGGACTAGATTAGGCTGGGATATCTGGTCGGCATGGACAAATTGGACCAAAGGGTCCGTTTCTGTGCTTTACATCTCTATGACTCTAAGCAGTCAATGCTTTCAAAATAGGTCAAACATGGTGACAAAAATACTTGTCACAAAGCAGTTGAAGTACAAAGATCAGAATGCAATGCTTTAATTCGACAAAGTAAGAACTGTCTGGAGTACTGCATTCATCTGGGCACCAAACCTCAAGAACCTCAATTCCGTAATGATTCACAATTCATCAGAATGATACCAGGACTTAAAACAAAATTAAGTTTTGCACATGGTTTACATAGACTCAATTTAAAAATATTATTTATTTCCCTTCAAATTTAGAAGTTTGAGAAATGATCTAAGCAAAGTTTTAAAATGATAAAATGATTTAATACGATCATGTCATGAAAACTTCATATTTCATAATCTCAGTGGACTAGAGTTTGAAGAATGTGGATTCCTGGATTGTCTTCATTTTAAAATAGTCAATAAAAGCCCAGCTTTTCGGTTTCTGAAAAAAAAATCTGATTGTGGGTCCAGTGTAGTATCGAAGCGCTGCTCCAGTCTTAACTCTGATTCTCTTCCTGAAAAATTTCTGGAAGATTGGCTGTGATTTAATGGTTTGGCATGACACATTCCAAGAGTTTGAATTGACTTCTATTCCAATGCTCAGATATTTTAAAGACACAAATGCTAAACCAGTTGTTAAAGATAACAATACTCATATAAAAAGTTGCGTTGCTGAGGCCAAAGGTTTAGGTAAACAGCAGAAAGTGGACTTATGAGAACAAGCCATGATTGCATTCTTGTGCAACCCAGCAGTACAGAAAAATTGCACTTTAGAAACAGCACTCAAAGTGTTGGTGATGAAATTGCGTTACAGCCAACACACATTTTCAAAGTTTGCGCTTTAGAAACAGTGTCCCCAATTCAATCGCATTACAATGAATTCATGTTTCCGGAACACACATTAATAGCAGAACAATCAATAATATTCAAGTGGTGATAGGAGGTC
>NC_057719.1:35064505-35067352 GCF_004010195.1 Chiloscyllium plagiosum
CATTTTCAAGGCACTAAAACTTCAATAGTGTGCTCTTCTATGTTTCCATGAAAAAGTACATTTGCACCAGGGGAAGTCTGATTTTGGTGGCAAGTAGGTATAAATCTGGATTTTTTTTTACCAGAAGGTGGGAGATTATCTTATACATGTGACATACGAAATGGTAAGGATTTTTGGCCAAATGTTAATGCAAGAATTTGCAGAAGATCAACTATTATTTTAATATACATGGCACTTAAGTTCTCTTGAGAAAAGTCAGTCGTGGCAGAATTATTGTAAGCAACCTCTAATAAAGTAAACCCAAGTTAATTGCATTTTTTAATTTTAATAAATGATTGTTATTTGCAAATGTACTATTTGGGGAACTATAGGGATAGAGAAGTTGGCTGACAAGCCCAAAACATTCCCAGTGCCCCTGAGCTGTATCCTGCTAATAACACCATTCCATCCCATTCACTCATATTTACTGTGTTTATTTGGCACCGCAACACATTCTTTTTTACTGGCAGGATATTTCACAAAGTGCACAAGAGCAGAACTATCCTTGAGAACCTTCTAGGTTATCAGAAGACTGAGTCATGGAAATAATTTATCTGCAGTTTTTTTTAAAAACATTGTTTACATCTCCTAAACCATGAACAATTTATGTAGAGAACCAATTCCTACCCCGTCCACCTCTTTTCTTTGCACAAGTAGCACATAAATAGTTCTCATAGTATTTTAAATACTAATACTTTTTACTGGTGTAAGTAGGCACTACTTCGATTTGCCAAGTGGACAGGATTGTTAAGAAAGCATATGGTGTTTTGGTTTTCATTAACAGGGGGATTGAGTTTAAGAGCTATGAGATCTTGTTGCAGCTCTATAAAACTTTGGTTAGACCACACTTGGAATACTGTGTCCAGTTCTGGTCACCCTATTACAGGAAAGATGTGGATGCTTTGGAGAGGGTTCAGAGGAGGTTTACCAGGATGCTGCCTGGAATGGAGGGCTTATCTTACGAAGAGAGGTTGACTGAGCTCGGACTTTTTTCATTGGAAAAAAGGAAGAGAGGGGATCAATTGAGGTGTACAAGATAATGAGAGGTATAGATAGAGTTGATAGCCTGAGACTTTTTCCCAGGGCAGAAATTGTTAACACGAGGGGTCTTAGTTTTAAGCTGTTTGGCGGAAAGTATAGAGGGGATATCAGAGGCGGTCTTTTTATGCAGACAGTTGAGAGAGCACGGAATGCGTTGCCAGCAGCAGTTGTGGAAGCGAGGTCATTGGGGATATTTAAGAGACTGCTGGACATGCATATAGTCACAGAAAGTTGAGGGTTCATACATTAGGTTTACCTTACATGAGGATCAATGGTCAGCACAACATCGTGGGCTGAAGGGCCTGTTCTGTGCTGTACTCTTCTGTGTTCTAATCCCTCCCTGGCTCAGACTAAGCCACATTTCACAAACTAGTTTTCTATTTGATCCAGAGATAAGTTTCCAGCCCAATAACCTCTTCTGTAACCAACAAACCTCCCAAGCCATCCACTTTCGATTGTCTCTGTCCACATCTACTTGTCTCTTTCCCTGCATTATCCATGCCTTTGTTGTATATCGACTTCACTAAATATACTTGAATTCATTTGAAACTTTGCTACCCAAATTTTAAGTCCCACCAAGCTTCTGTTGTCCATTAATCTGCTCAATGACCTACAATGACTGCTGGTTCGGCTACATCCTGATGTTAAAATTCTCAACTTCCCTCCATGACCCTACCCTCCCACTTTCTAACATCCTCAGCTCTACAATCTTCCCAGTTCTTGTCATAAAACCATACAACATGCAAACAGACCCTTTGGTTCAGCTCATCTATGCTGACCACATTTCCTAAACTAAACTAAATTCCCATTTTGGGCTGTTTGGCTCAGTTCTCTCTAAAACCTGCCTATTCATGTACCTGTCCAAATGTCTTTTAAATATTCAACTGTACCTTCATCTACCACTTCCTCAGGCAGTCATTCCACATATGAACGACCTTGTGTGTGAAAACGTCGCCCCCTCATATCCCTTTTAAATCTATCTTTCTTCTCTCACCTTAAAAATATGCACGCTAGTTTTGAACTTGTCACCCTACGAACAATACCCTGGCTATTCACTTTATCTATGCTCCTCATGATTTTAAAAACCTCTATAAAACCTCAACCTTCTATGCTCCAGTAAAAATAGCCCAGCTTACCTAACCTCTCCTTATAACTCAAACTCTCCAGTCCCAGCAATACCCTGGTAAATTTTGCTGAACTCTCTTTAATTTAATAATATCCCTCCTATAGCCGGGCAACCAGAACTGAATACAGTATTCCACAAGTGGTCTCACCAGCATCCTGTTCAATTGCAACATGACATCCCAATGGTCTTTGTGTGGAGCCGCAGAAAATGGGGGAGATACTAAATGAGTATTTGCATCAGTATTCACTGTGGAAAAGGATATGGAAGATATAGCATGTAGGGAAATAGATGGTGACATCTTGAAAAATGTCCATATTACAGAGGAGGAAGTGCTGGATGTCTTGAAATGGTTAAAAGTGGATAAATCCCCAGGACCTGATCAGGTGTACCCGAGAACTCTGTGGGAAGCTAAGGAAGTGATTGCTGGGCCTCTTGCTGAGATAGTTGTATCATCGATAGTCACAGGTGAGGTGCCAGAAGACTGGAGGTTGGCAAACATGGTGCCACTCTTTAAGAAGGGTAGTAAGGACAAGCCAGGGAATTATAGACCAGCGAGCCTGACATCGGTGGTGGACAAATTGTTGGAGGGAATCCTGAGGGACAGGATGTACATGTATTTGGAAAGGCAAGGACTGATTCGG
>NC_057719.1:35068030-35072342 GCF_004010195.1 Chiloscyllium plagiosum
AGGGAGAGGCTGAACAAGCTGGGGCTGTTTTCTCTGGAGCGTCGGAGGCTGAGGGGTGACCTTATAGAGGTTTACAAAATTATGAGGGGCATGGATAGGATAAATAGACAAAGTCTTTTCCCTGGGGTTGGGGATTCCAGAACTAGAGGGCACAGGTTTAGGGTGAGAGGGGAAGATATAAAAGAGACCTAAGGGGCAACATTCTCACACAGTGTGGTACGTGTATGGAATGAGCTGCCAGAGGAAGTAGTGAGGGCTGGTACAACTGCAACATTCAAAAGGCATTTGGATGGGTATATGAATAGGAAGGGTTTGGAGGGATATGGGACTAGATTGGGTTGGGATATCTGGTCAGCATGGATGCGTTGGACCAAAGGGTCTGTTTCTGTGCTGTATGTTTCCATGACTCTATGTTAAATGTCTTCTTTACCACCCTGTCCACCTGTGACACAACTTTCCAAGACCTGTCCCCTTGGTGATCTGTTCGACTATAGCACCTAGGGTCTTCCATTAATTGTATAAGCCCTGCCCTTGTTCATCTTGCCAAAATGCAATAATCCAAAATAAACTCTTATCTGTCATTGGCCCAACTGATCAAGATCCCTTTGCAATCTTAGATAACCTTCTTTACTGTCGACAATACCACCATCTTGGTATCATCCACAAACTTATTAACCATGCTTCCCAAATTCATATCCAAATCATTTTGTTACAAAGTCAAAAGAGCATACAGTCAGTTTAAGACAGAAACCGTTTCTCTGAGCTGAGAGATTGTGACAGCACATGTCTGTGTCTAGCAGACAGCTGGAGAGTGTTGAGAATTGATAAAATGTAATAATCAGCTTGGGGTTGTGTTTTGATGTTAGGACAACCGGATTTGAATTTAATCAATTAATTTAAATTATACCCAGGATACAAAAACTCAATTGAATTTGAATTTACTGTATTGACAACATTGGACCAACGAAAAGGTACGTTGTTGGGGGTAAAAAAGGAACGGCACTTTGAAATTAGTCAGAGCTAACTGCATATCGAACTGGAGAGCACGTCATCTGAAAATGGCTCTCAAAACTCTTTAAAGAAACCTCTCAGAAGGCATCATCTATTAAACATACCTTTTCCAGTAAAAACAAAATCATAGAAGACGACCCAGGGAAAAGACAGCAGATTTGGAAAACTGGGAGGAAGACTGCATAAGAGACTGTATGGACTTTGAGAGATTAAGTTGATTTAATGTTTAATAATTGTGTTATTGCAGCAGCATTTTTGTAGAATTGTGGGT
The DNA here is from genome assembly GCF_004010195.1 of Chiloscyllium plagiosum. NCBI lineage: Eukaryota > Metazoa > Chordata > Chondrichthyes > Orectolobiformes > Hemiscylliidae > Chiloscyllium > Chiloscyllium plagiosum. The sequence goes on from NC_057719.1 coordinate 35,069,313, forward strand.
CAGATAGTGATTAGTTAAGAAAAGGTAGCTTAGATTTATTAATAGTTTCTGTTTAGTTTCTTTAAACAATGGGGTTTTCTTTCACTCACTCACACTGTTAGCAGATTACAAGGCAAGGCGAGCTTTTAGGGTGTTTTAGTTTTAATTAGTAGAGTGGTTTGACTTCTGCATCGTAACAATTTATATAAATGACAAACAACAGCGGACCTAGCACTGATTCCTATCAAACATCACTGGTCACAGACCTCCAATCTGCAGAAATACTCTCCTTGTGTTCCTCCAATTCTGATATCTAACTCACGTGTAACACCTCTTACCCTACTATTGGGATTCCATGTCTTCAGGTGCCCAAATCCTGAGCTCTGAAATCCTCTGTAAACTTCTCTGCCTCTCTTTTCCTGTGAATTACTCCATAACATATACCTTTGTGATCACTCTAATACTTTCCTGGATAATCCCACATTTTTCACCCTCTGCATACTCAATGACTTTCAAGTTGAAATTCCTTACATCAAATACAAATATGAAGAATTCTAAATCTTCCATTCACTTTCATCATATCCAAGCATGACTTGTTAAATTTATTGGTAACATTGTTGTGAAGTGCTTGGGAATGATTTGCAAGTTGTTGTTTTTACCAAGCAGAATCAAATAATTATAATGGGAACTCGCAATATATAAACTTATAAGTTAGGTTAAGAAAAATATCTTCATTCATTGCCTGATAATCTATTCAACTAGGTAACAAAATAGGATAGTTTGGCGGGAGAATCAATTTTTGGATGAATGAGGTTTGACTAAAATGCAGGCTACTACTTTTCTAGCAGATATTTGGCAGAGTTTCAACAACATATCTCTATTCCCTGATGACTTTGCATCAGGCACCAACCCCAGTGAATAAATGTAGATGCAATAAACAATAACCTTTGGAAAAAGGAAGCAACAGTACAAACAAACCTGATTTAAGATACCGTTTGACAATCAACTCATTTTGTTGCTGGTCTCGACCAGCTATAACGAGGTAGTTTTCACTGCTGATAAACCACAAGAACTTCTCAAACCTAACAAAGAAAATAAAAGTCAGTAATAATTTGAATTGAGTCATAGAATCATACAGCTGTACAGAGTGGAAACAGACCCTTCAGTCCAACTCTTCCACGCTGACCAGATTTCCTAAACTGATCAAGTCCCTTTTGTCAGCATTTGGCCCATATCCCTTCAAACCCTTCCTATTCTCATACCCATCCAGATGCCTTTTAAATGCTGCAACCGTAACTGCCTCCACCATCTCCTCAGGTGGCTCATTCCACACATGCATCACGCTCTGTATGAAAAGAGTTACCCCTCAGGTCTCTTTTAAATCTTTCTCCTCTCACCTTCATCCTCTGCCCGCTAGGGGAAAAGAGCTTTGGTATTTACCCTATCCATGCCTCTCATGATTTTGTAAACCTCTCTGAGGTCACCCCTCAGCCTCCAACACTCTAGGGAAAAGAAACCCCAGCCTATTCAGCCCCTCCCTATAGCTCAAACTCCAAATGATAAAATTGGCCATTTAAACAGACAAACTGATAAGCTAGCAGCAAATCTTACAAATCCTTCAGTTAATAAGATTCGCTACAAATTTGTTAAAAATGCTTCAATCATCGAAATTAAATATACCTTCATAAATGCATTAGAATATTAGAAGTTGACAGAAGTTGATACAAAAAGCACAAGATTCAGAATGGATTAAAAAACTGCTGTTTTAATAAATGCACTGAAATCAAATTCAATTTCAAAATACTTTAAACAGATGACTGGTATCTGTACTTTTCACCAACATCCAATCAAGTAATGCACTGGCCTGGATCTTGCACAACTTGCTCCTGATCCTGATCCTGCCACAAAAGATAAGCAATCTCTGTGGAGTGGATTTCCTTTTCTTTATGCCAGGTTTAATTCATGCCAAATCAAGGTGACCTTCAGCAACAATTTGATGCCATTAAACAGGACAAGCGTTCAATCACTACGAAGCATCGTTATTATGCCAATTATGATAATAGAGAAATCTGATATTTTAACATAAAATTAGCTTTGCAGGGCCTATAAAGCTGTATTGTAGTGATTACAGACTTAAAATGCTGCTTAAAATCCTAGCTACACCTTATTCAACAAAACATGCATTAAGAAGTTGCAAATTTATACTTATTGATTTATGTTACAGACTGTAATTTATTGGAGTACAGAAAGATCCTTCAGCTATTTGATAGTGTAGCGTGCAAGCAGATTGTGTTTTCATTTCTCTGAGGCTTGAAGCTAGTCCAACTTTGCAAGATAAAGACCTCTGTTGCACGGTGACTGCATGTATTCTTAATAAAATACAGATGGAAGCTTAACTTCACACCTCATACAAGCAAAACTGTCCTAAAATCTACCAATGGCTTGATATTACATCTTCTAGCAGGGTGAGGAAAGTGTGCTTTATTTAAAGTGTTTTGAATGGGAGTTATCATATTGCTTCAGTACATAAAGCAATATGTTAAAGGATGCAGCTTGCACTGATATTTTCATCACAGCCACCTCCTGATCTTAGCAAAGCTGTTATTGGGAGAATCCAGTACCTTCTTACAGGAAAGAGAAAATGAAAAAAACGAGAAGAGATCAATTCAATGCATGAGAAAAACTGATTTTGATGAAAAATTGGATTCTTGTTTAATGCTGTTGGTATTGGCATTGGCATTAAACATTTATCAAGTCTCGTTTCAGAACAAAGTTCCCTTCACTTGGCCTGGTTTCAGATAATGGAGAAAGTGAGGACTGCAGATGCTGGAGATCAGAGCTGAAAATGTGATGCTGGAAAAGCGCAGCAGGTCAGGCAGCATCCAAGGAGCAGGAGAATCAACATTTAGGGCATGAGCCCTTCTTCAGGAATGAGGAGAGTGTGCCAAGCAGGATAAGATAAAAGGTAGGGAGGAGGGACTTGGGGGAGGGGCATTGGAAATGCGATAGGTGGAAGGAGGTTAAGGTGAGGGTGATAGGCCGGAGTGGGGG
>NC_057719.1:35074263-35151540 GCF_004010195.1 Chiloscyllium plagiosum
AAGTTTGTCCAGCAGGGTAAGATAAAAGGTAGGGAGGAGGGACTTGGGGGAGGGGCGTCGGAAATGTGATAGGTCAAGGTGAGGAATCTTCTTCCCCTGACCTCTCCTCCAACCCCACTCTGACCTATCACCCTCACCTTAACCTCCTTCCACCTATCGCATTTCCAATGCCCCTCCCCCAAGTCCCTCCTCCCTACCTTTTATCTTAGCCTGCTGGACAAACTTTCCTCATTCCTGAAGAAGGGCTTATGCCCGAAACATCGATTCTCCTGCTCCTTCAGATAATGGACACCTGCATTACATAGATTTCATAAATGAGTGACATCTGCCTCAGAGTTTTTCTAGAAAGCTGGAGTAGGTGTAGAAGGAGGAGTAAACAATAGATATGCCCGAAACATCGATTCTCCTGCTCCTTCAGATAATGGACACCTGCATTACATAGATTTCATAAATGAGTGACATCTGCCTCAGAGTTTTTCTAGAAAGCTGGAGTAGGTGTAGAAGGAGGAGTAAACAATAGATGAAGATGGTGCTGAGAAAGAGAGAGAACAGCAGCTGGACAAAGGAATGGGTAATGCTCAGCCTGGAAGAATCAATAGCTGCTAATGAGGACAATTAATAGCTGACAAGTTGATGGTGGAAGCAGCCTGTGTGATCACAAGGCCTGGTATGCGGGAGTTGGGCGAAGGACTTGGAAGAGGTACTGAGGCCCTACAATTATTGAACTCTATACTGAGTCCTGAAGATTGCTGAAAATGAGATACTGTTTTTCCAGCTTGTGCTGAGCACTGCAGCAAGCCTGAGACAGACATGTTGACCAGGGGACACAGTAGTATGTTGAAGGCACCAGGCACATCTTCCAGGTGAAGCAGCAATTTACCTGCACTTTGCACAATCTGTCTACTGTGCTCACTGCTCACAATGTGGTCCCCTCTACATTGGGGAAACGAAATTCAGACTGGGTAATGACTTTGCAGAACAGCTACAATCTGTCTGCAAAAAATGTCTCTGAACTTCCAGTTGTCTACCACTTCAATACACCACCATGTTCCCTGGACATCTGTCTCAGTTTTGCTGTAATGCTCCAGCAAAGCTCATTTTCTGCTTGGGGGCTCTGCAGCCTTTGGACACAATTTAGGAGTAATATTATGCCCCTAGAGCCTTCTTCCATGTTGTTTACTCACCCCCAGTTACCAGCCCGCCATCACAAATGCAGCTACTGTAACCAACCCACTGTCAACTACAAATGGTTCCCATGAGCAACTACTAATTCTTCCAGGCTGACCATTACTCATTTCTTTGTCTGCCCAATTGCTGTTCCCTCTCTTTGAGCTTCATCTTCACCTGTTGTTTATTCCTCCCTCCTTCCCACCTTAAACATATATAACCAACCTTTTCCTATCTACAATCAATTCTGAGTAAGGGTTACAGGATCCAAAACCTTAATTTTGCTTTCTTTCCACCGATGCTGCCAGAACTGCTGAGTTCCTCCAGCAATTTATGTTTCTTCTTAATCAGAACTACTATTGTACTCTAACTCATTTAAATGGATTATCAAACTCTCAAGTTACAGACTTATTAGAAGGAACTTATTCCATATTCAAATAATAAATATTAAGCTCTTTTAGAATAATGAACGTGTTCCTATCTCTTGGTCAAAAGGCCTGGGTTCAATTCACAGCTGCTGTAGAGATGGGTCATGATGTGTCTGACCAGGTCAATTAAAAATATCTATAACAAATATCACACAACCCACCAATATACTTTTCTTGCCTTCTGAATTGTAATAACAGTTTGAACTTCTTTTAATGTTCTTTTTGTCTTTTTCTCCGCTGATTTAAATGCCTAAAAGGAAATTAATACATTAATAAAGATTTTTGTTGAAAGAAAACCAATTTAACATAGTCATTTTAAGTCAAAAGTGCAAGTAGAGAACATAAGGAAATCAAAAATAAATTTTAAAACAATGAACGTTTCATATTAGAATCCCAAAAAGGAAATTAATGAGACAGACAAGATTCTGGGTAACGTCTCTTTTAGATACTCCACAAACATAGAAGCATTTGCTAAAATCAAGAGGTTATCTCAGAATATCCTAACATTTAAAAAAGGAGCGAGATGTTTATACAACAATTAGGGGTAAATAAATGATATCCACTTGAGGCCAAAATTAAATTCTCTGGTACTAATATGCTACATAAATCAGAAATAAAAATAAAATCTTTTTCAACCCTAATTTGATTTCTTATTCACAGATGCTGGCATTTGAAGACACCTTCCTACCATACAAACAAATCAGAACTGATCTTTTCATTTGGCTACTTGCACAAACCACATGGCCAACCCAAAATTGGTAGAGGCCTGGGAATGAATCGCCAGCACCCAAACAAAAAGGTTCAGGCCCTGACAAAAATGAAGAGAATTACAGGTGTTAAATATAACTTTCTAAAATCAAGATAGAAATTTGTTTGCATTCTCTGCTTCCTGCTTTTTATACTGCTGCTCTAGACACAATCAGGGAGAAATTAATTAGAAGTGACAGGACACACACATATACCAAATCCCAGGAAAGCAGCATCACAGACCACCTTTCTTCATTAATGATATCAGTGCTATCACTTCTCTTTCAATGTGGAATATTTCTTACTTTTTCTGCAGCTTCAACTGTCTTCTGTTCCTTCTTTGCTGCATGCCTTTTGTGATCATAATATCTGCACCAGAATATCATTTGAAACATAAAACTAGTGTTAACATATTCAACATCTGTTAACCAGCAAGAAGTGAACATCAAAACAACAGATATTACAACAATATGATGCTATTTTCTTTTTTTACTACCGGATTGTTTTTTTATAACTATATTCTTCTATTATTATAATTACATTAACCCTACATACAGCTACGATGAAATCTGTTTTTCAAACTACAATTTCGTAGCCCCAGCAGTTCAATGAAACAGTATGCAAAACAGGCTGACAGTGCACTATTTTTGCTGCATCAGTCTTAGCTTGAAAACTGAAGTCGTGAGCAATTCAGAATAACCATTACGATTACAGTCCAGGTTAATAAATCATTCACACATCTTGGTAATGAATTTGACCATTAGTGTCAGAATCCCAACCAAGTTATACTAACTGATAAAAAAATATTAACCTTTTTTTGAAAATGTTGGGAAAATGGGAACTTTGAGGCAGAAGAGAAATTGACAGAAAATTGAAGTTTCTTGTATATTTAATGTACATTGCGACACTTCAGAAAGAGTAAAATCAAGCTTCACACTTCAGAAGGCAATGACACAATAGTAATGTAAATGGACTAGTAACTGAGAGCATCAGGCTTATCTACTGGGAACATGAAGTTTTGAATCCCACCACGGCATACGGTGAATTATGATTTCAATGTTTAAAAATCAGTGATATCAGAAAAAGCACGTTTTTGTTGCCAAAACCACATCTGATTCACTCATGCCCTTACCTGTTCTGGCCTAATCAGACCCACAGCAATGTGAGTGGGTCTTAAATGCTTTCTGAAATGACCTGGCAAGTCTTTCAAGTGTATCAAACTGTTATAAAGTCTAAGGAAAGAAATTAAATAAGACTGACCAACAGGCATTTACTGAGGCACCAGAAATAACAATAGCTAACCAAACTCTGCCTATCTAGCAAAGGCCTTCCTTACTATATCTGGGGCTTATGTCAAAATTGAGAGAACTGTCACACAAACAAGTTGAGCTACAGCTTGACATTGTCTACAAGATGTGATTTTGTGACGGTGACAATGTTCCAACCATCACAATCCTTTGATAATGATGCATATAATTAGCAAGTCATACCAACCAGAGGTGCCAGGCACAAAAGTATACAAACAGGATGGAGTTAGCTGGAATTCTTCAACATTGCCTCAGGGCCCCATCAGATCAAACATGGATAAGGAATCATCCTACTAATTAACATCAGCCTCTACCTCCCACCCCTTCATGCTGATGATTCATGACTCTATACCTACCACACGGCATTATTTGAATGAAGCACCAAGGGTGACAAGGGCTCAAAAAGTAATGTGTGGAATCTTGAGTCTGCATCCCCAACATCAACGCAGTAGAACCACTGCTACCTGAGCTGGCCAAGCCTAAAGGGCAATGCTGCTGGACTGAGTATGTCTCCTCATCAACCTTCCTTGGCAAATGCATCTGTCCATAACAGTATAACTGGTAATGACCACCACATAATCATTGTGGAGACAAAATACCATTGTCACATTTTGAATATGTTTCAACGTATTTTGTGACTCTATAAATGTGCTAAGTGTGACACACTTTGGGAGATCTAGGAATTCAAGACTGACCATCCATTAGGCAGTGAGCAACCAAAAGCAGCGGAATCATGGCCAGAAGCAAACCAATGGCCTGACATGTTTCCAATGCTACCATTACCTTCCAGATGGGAGATCAACTTTAATTCAATGAAGAATGCAGAAAGGCAAACTAAGTATATCCAAAAATGAGGTGATAACCTAATGAAGATGTGGCACAGGTCCACTTGTTTGTCAACTGGTAGGGCAGCATGCAATAGACAGAACTGAGCCATTCCACATAAAAAAAAATCAAATGTAAGCTCTGTAGTTTTGCCACATCCAATTATGAACGGTGATAAGTTAAGTAAATAACAGGAGGCGGCTCCACAATTTTCCCCTTTCCCAATTATTAGGAGCCCAGCTCATCAATACAATAGGTAAGGCTAAAATATTTGCCTCCAACATCCCCACCAACCAGATGCGTTAAGTAGATCAGAAACAAAAACTGAAGTTGCTGGAAAAGCTCAGGTCTGGCAGCATTTGTGAAGAGAAATCAAAGTTAACGTTTTGCATTTGGCAAACCTTCCTCAGAACTAATGGTAGCTAGGAAATGTAGGTTTATATGCAGAAGATATGGTGGGGGGAGGGAGCAAGGAGTGTGGATAGAGCCCAAAAAAAAAGAACATTTGGACAAAGGAACCAATAACGATCTGGCTGGGAGAATGAATAGCTGTTAATGGAGACTGTTGGTGGCTAACGATAGGTAGTGTATAATGGCAGACTATGTAATAAAAAGGCCTAGTGTATAGGATAGGGGGCTAAGACATGGAAGATTTCAGATCCTAAAATTATTGAACTCGATATCGAGTCCATAGGGCTAAGCAGTTCATCCATTTTGGCCTCCTTCAGAGGTTGCAGAGCAGCACAGGTGCCAGTCACCAACCAATTTGATTGACTCTGTGACATCATGTTATTCTACACAAGTTATTGGACACTGAAAACATTCCGGCAGCAACACTGAAGACCTGAGTTCTGGAACAAGTCACACCTCAAACAAAAATGTTCAGTACAGCTATAACACTGCTAACTGGGAGGTAGTGGTAAAGTAGAAATATCAGTGGACTAGTAATCCAGATGAATTTTCTGGGAACGTGGGTTCAAATCCCAACATGGCAGATGGTGAAATTTTAATTCAGTAGAATCTGGAATTAAAAAGCTAGTTTAATGGTGAACATGTAAGCAATGTCGATTGTCGTAAAAACCCATCTAGTTCATGTGTGTCTTTTAGGAAAGGAAATCTGTCTTCCTTAGCTGATCTTGCTTAACAATTGACTGCAGACCTATGGCAATGTGGTTAATCCATAATTGCTCTCTGGGCAATTAGGGATGCGGAATAAAAAAAAAGCACCTGACCTCATTACTGCCTTGGTACAAACATGGACAAAACAGCTGACCTCCTGAACCACGGTGAGAGTGACTATGTTGAAATCAAGGTAGCACATAAATGACATCAAGGAACCCGAACAAAACTAGAGCCAATGAGAGTCAGGGGAAAACTCTCTACTGGTTGGACTCATACCTAGTACAAATAGAGTCATAGAGATGTACATTGGTGGTTGTTGGAAGTCAATCATCTCAATCCCAAGATATTTATGCAGGATCTCCACTGGGTGGTGCTCTAGGGCCAAGTATCCATCATCAAGGACCTTCCCTCCACCACAAGGTCAGAAATAAATGGTTACAGATCATTGCACAATATTCAACACTATTCATGACTCCTCAGATACTAAAGCAATCCATGTCCAATTGCAGTAATATGTGGACAACATCCAAGCTTGGGCTGACAAGTTGCAAGTAACATCAAGTGACACAAATGTCAGGCAGTAATAATGTCTGAGAAGAAAGAATTCAACCACTGCTCCTTGCAACTCATTTATTTATTCATGAGTTATGGGCTGCACTGGTTGGGCTAGCATTTATTGCCCATCCCTAGTTGCCATTGGAGGTGGTGGTGGTGAGCTGCCTTCTTGAAATGCCACGGCCCGTTTGCTAAATTACATCCACAATGCTGTTAAGAAGGAAGTTCCAGGATTTTGATCCAGTGACAGTAAAGGATCAGCAATATTTCCGAATCAGGATAAGGGGGTTCGTGCTGATTGTTTTTCTTCTGCATGACCTTGGAGGTCCGTGCGCAGCAATGACTACTGGAACCAAGCGACCTATGGACAGTTGCAGTGGCTGCTCACATGTGCAACTTAGAGGGAACATTGATCAGGACAGCTTGCAGCTCGGAGGGCAAGTTGCAGGTGGTGGTGTTCCCATGTATCTGCTGCCCTTGCCTTTCCTAATAGTAAGTTGGTTGTAGGTTGGAAGGTGCTACCTAAGGACCCTTGGAGAATTTCTGCAGTACATCTTGTAAATAGTATACACTGTTGCTACTGAGCATCAGTGGTAGAGGGAGTGGATGTTTGTGAATGTGCTCCCAATCAAGTGGGCTGTTTTGATCAAGCTCATGACAAGTTTTGAGTGTTATTGAAGCTTCACTCGAGACAAATGGAGAGTATTCCACCAGACTCCTGACTTGAGGCTTGTAGATAATGGTCAGGCTTTGGGAAATCAGGAAGTGAATTGTCTCTCACTGCACTATTCCTAGTCTCTGACCTGCTCATGTAGCCACATTATTTAGCTCCTAAGTCCAGTTCAGTTTCCGGTTAATTGTAATCTCTAGGATGTTAATAGTGGGGATTCAGTGAAGGTAATGCCACAGAATGTCAAAAGGTGATGGCTAGATTCTCCCTGTTGGAGATTAATGTTGCCTGACACCTACGTGAATGTTACTTGCCACTTGTCAGCCCAAACCTGGATAATGTCCAGGTCTTGCTGCATTTAGACATGGATGGTTTCAGCATTTGAGAAGTCACTACCAGTGCTGAACATCATATAGTCATCAGCAAACATCCTCATTTCTAACCTTATGATGGAAGGAAGGTCACAGGTGAAGCAGCTGTATATGGTTGGGCCTAGGTCACTACCCTGAAGGGTAGAGCAGGAACAGGATTGGTTATTGCAGAAACCCGGATTTAGATGTTTCTGTAAGAACAGAGAAAATGGTAAAAGAGGGGTAGCACGGCACTGTTGCAGAAAGGACATTTGAGGACTCGTCTACTGAGGTAATATGGGCTGAGATTCGAAACAGGAAAGACGAAGTTACCCTGTTGAGGGTTTTCTATAGGCTTCCAAATAGTTCCAGAGAGGTAGAGGATAGGATAGCAAAGATGATCCTCAATAGGAGTGAGTGTGACAGGGCAGTTGTTATGGGGGATTTTAACTTTCCAAATATTAACTGGGAATAGTACAGCTCAAGTACTTTAAATGGGTCAGTTTTTATCCAGTGTGGGCAGGAGGGTTTCTTGACATAGTATGTAAAACAGGCCAAAAAAGGGCGAGGCCACGTTAGATTTGGTACTGGGTAATGCACCCAGCCAGGTGTTAGATTTGGAGGTAGGTGAGCACTTTGGTGATAGTGACCATAATTCGGTTGTGTTTACTTTAGTGATGGAAAGGGATAGGTATATACTGCAGGGCAAAAGATATAGCTGGGGGAAAGGCAATTACAATGCGATTAGGCAAGATTTTGGATGCATGGGTTGGGGAAGGAAAATGTAGGGGATGGACACAGTTGAAATGTGGAGCTTACTCAAGGATCAGCTACTGCATGTCCTTGATAGGTATGTACCGGTCAGGCAGGAAGGAAGTTGTTGAGAGTGGGAGCCGTGGTTTACTAAGGAAGTTTAATCTCTTGTCAAGAGGAAGAATAAGGCTCATGTTAGGATGAGATGTGATGGCTCAGTTAGGATGCTTGAGAGTTAAAGGTTAGCCAGGAAAGACCTAAAAACAGAGCTAAGGTGAGCCTGGAGGGGACATGAGAAGTCATAGAGATGTACAGCACAGAAACAGACCCTTCGGTCCAATCCATCCATACCGACCAGATATCCCAACCCAATCTAGTCTCACTTGCCAGCACACGGCCCATGTCCCTCCAAACCCTTCCTATTCATATATCTTTCCAGATGCCTTTTAAATGTTGCAATCATACTAGCCTCCATCACTTCCTCTGGCAGCTCATTCCATATATGTATCACCCTCTGTGAAAAAGTTGCCCCTTAGGTCTCTTTTATATCTTTCCCATCTCACCCTAAACCTATGCCCTCTAGTTCTGGACTCCCCCATCCCAGGGAAAAGACTTAGTCTGTTTATCCTATCCATGCCCCTCATGATCTTATAAATCTCTATAAGGACACCCCTCAGCCTCCAACACTCCAGGGAAAACAGCCCCAGCCTGTTCAGCCTTTTCCAATAGCTCAAATCCTTCAACCCTGGCAACATCCTTGTAAATCTTTTCTGATTCTTTTCAAATTTCACAACATCTTTCCAATAGGAAGGAGACCAGAATTGCATGCAATATTCCAACAGTGGCCTGACCAATGTCCTGTACAGCCACTCAGTACTCTGACCAATAAAGGAAAGCAAACCAAACACCTTCTTCATTATTCTATCTACCTGCAACTCCACTTTCAAGGAGTTATGAACCGGTACTCCAAAGTCTCTTGGCGATAGAAGTCGTTGGTGGATAGGATCAAGGAAAACCCTAAGACTTTCTGTAGGTAAATTAGGAATAAAAGAATGATTTAGAGTAAAATTAGGTCCAAACAAGCATAGCAGTGGGAAGTTGCACATGAAGTCGGGAGAGATAGGGAAAGTACTAAATGAATACTTTTCGTCAGTATGCACACTAGAAAAAGACAATATGGTCGAGGAGAATATGGAGATACAGGCTACTAGACTAGATGGAATTGAGATGCAAAAGGAGGAGGTGTTAGCAATTCTGGCAAGTGTAAAAAATAGATAAGTCCCCTGGGCCAGATGGGATTTATCCTAGGATTTTCTGGGAAGCCATGGAGGAGATTGCGGAGCCTTTTCTTTGATCTTTATGTCGTCATTGTCTACAGGAATAGTGCCAGAAGACTGGAGGATAGCAAATGCTGTTCCCTTGTTCAAGAAGGGGAAAAGAGACAACCCTGGAAATTATAGACCTTTGAGCCTAACTTTGGTTGTGGGTAAAATGTTGGAAAGGGTTATAAGAGATAGGATTTCCAATCATCTAGAAAGGAATAAGTTGATTAGGGATAGTCAACACTGTTTTGTGAAGGGTAGATCGTGCCTCATAAACCTGATTTTGTTCTTTGAGAAGGTGACCAAACAGATGGAGGAGGGTAAAGCAGTTGATGTGATGTATATGTATTTCAGTAAGGTGTTTGATAAGGTAGGCTATTGCACAAAATACAGAGGCATGGGATTATGGGTGATTTAGCAGTTTGGATCAGAAATTGACGAGCTGAAAGAAGACAGAGGATGGTGGTTGATGGGAAACATTCATCCTGGAGTTCAGTTACTGGTGGGGTACCACAAGGATCTATTTTGGTCCACTGTTATTCATCATTCTTATAAATGACCAGGATGAGTGCAGAGAAGGATGGATTAATAAATTTGCGGATAACACCAAGACTGGTAGAGTTGCGGATAGTGACGAAGGATGTTGTAGGTTACAGACAGACACAGATAAGCTGCAGAGCTGGGCTGAGAGGTTGCAAATGGAGTTTAATCCAGAAAAGTGTGAGGTGATTCACTTTGGAAGGAGTAACAGGAATGCAGAGTACTGGGTTAATTGTAAGATTCTTGGTCGTGTAGATGAGCAGAGAGATCTCAGTGTCCAGGTACATAGATCCATGAAAGTTAACACCCAGGTTGATAGGGTTGTTAAGAAGGCATACAGAGTGTTAGCTTTTATTGGTAGAGGGATTAAGTTTTGGAACCATGAGATCATGCTGCATTTGGAGTATTGCATACAGTTCTGGTCACCGCATTATAGGAACCACAAACATCTTTCTTTGTGCTAGGCATAACTCCAACCAGCAAATGGATTTCCCCTGACTCCCACTTACCTCTGTTTTGCTCCAACTCTTTGATGCCACACTTTGTCAACTGTGGCTTTGATCTCATGGGCTCTCTCTTTCACCTCACATCTGAAATTCAGCTCCTGTGTCCATGTTTGAACCAAAGCTGTAATGAGGTCAGGAACCGAGTGCCCCTGACATAACACAAAGAGAGCATCACTGAACTGGTTACTGCTCAGCCAATGATGCTTGAAAGCACAATTGTCGACACCTTTCATCACCTAATGCTGATCGAGAGTAGGCTAATAGTGCAGTGATTGGCTAGGTCAGATTTGTCCTGCTTTGTGTGTATCGAACATACCTGGGCAATTTTCCACATTGGTGGGTAAATGCCAGTGTTGTATTGTACTGGTACAGATTTGCTAGGAGTGCAGCAAACTCTGAAGTACACGTCCTCTGTAGTATTGCCAGAATGCCAAGGACAACAGCAGTTCAAGGAGGCAGCTAACCAGAACCCTCTCCAGGGTAATTAGGGATAGACAATAAATGCTAACCTAACCAACAAGATCCATATCCCATGAACAAATTAAAAAATGTTCAAGTTATCATTGTTCAATAATTCAGTGTTCTACAATTCCTTAGAACATAATTCAAAATTCTGTTGATTTCTTCAAACAGAAATTAAAGTCTAAGCAACCATAAACAGTAAGGTACAGAGGTTTTTCCTCTTACACCACTTTTACTAAAGAAATATTCTGTGATTTCAATAACAATCAAGAAATTATTTAAGTGGAAAATCATTTTTCGCAATTATAGCTTAATTATAGACATCAAATTTAAATTTTGAATTTGTATTCTATGCAGATTTAAAGTTAAAACAACTATGTGTATATACTCCATTTATGAGAAAGCACCCAACTATCACAGATATATTAGGTTTTCTTTGTGAATACTTACTTTTTTGCATTAGCATAAGCAGACAGACTAAGATCCACATCCACTAACACTGGTCTGCTTTTTTGTAGCATTTTCTTTTGCTGTTTCTTTTTATCCTTTTTCTTTTTGGCCTTTGCTTGTTCATTTTGAACATCTTCATCCAGATCAATATCATCTTGATCTTCATCATCACTTATATATGGGTTTCTGAACAAAGTACAGAAATATATATTTATATTAAATTATTTAAGCAGTGGTTACCTCACAATTATCCAATGGGGAATCATACATAGTAATACCAGCACCTGCAAGTAACTCTTCAAGCCACAAGCATCCTGGCTTAGAAGGAATGACAATTTATGGTTCTCTGTGCAACAGCAACAGCATGTGTGTGCGCGCGCGGGAAATCCTACATCATACAGACTGGAGCAATTCAAGAGTAACTACCAACTTCTGGAAGGCACCAAGGGATGGGCAACAAATGGAGGCTTTACTAGCGACACTCACATCCAACAAGAGTTCAAAAGTATACCTGATCACCTCAATTTCATGTTGTTTAAAGGTATGAGGCAAGAGGATTCAGAAATAGGATAGGAAGAATAAATCAAGATGCACAGCCACCAACACCTTATTTTCTATTCAATAGAACTTGAAAGATTTTATCGATATGAACAAAAGAAGAATCGAGAGAGAGAGATAAGGTTACTATCCATCAAAGATCTTCTAGTGAATAAGATCATTTTAAAACGACTTCCTAAAATCAAAATCTTAAAAAGTTATGAATATTATGGCAAATGTAAGGGATGCAGATTTCTCTGTTTGATGGGCAGTTCCAATCAGCTGGTAAAAACAATGACTGCAGATGCTGGAAACCAGATTCTGGATCAGTGGTGCTGGAAGAGCACAGCAGCTGTTACACAAATGCAGAATATCCTTGAATCAGTAGGAACAGAGTGGTACAGGTGCTAAAATCAAATCAGACAATGTGACACTAAACAACTAACATTACTGTCCAGCTCAGCTAACAGCCTCATCTATTTATCATAGACTGGAGACCTATCATGCCCCACTAAACACGGAATCTATTGTAGTGCAATTCTGGTCTCCCTGCTATAGAAAGGATGATGTTGTGAAACTTGAAAGAGTTCAGAAAAGATTTACAAGGGTTTTGACAGGATTAGAGGGTTTGAGCTTTACAGAGAGGCTGAATAGACTGGGGCTATTTTCCCTGGAGTGTCGGAGATTGAGGGGTGAACTTATAGAGGTTTATAAAATCATGAGGGGCATAGATAGGATAACTATATAAAAGGTCTTTTCCCTGGGTAGGGAAGTCCAAAACAAGATGGCATAGGTTGGCAGAGCCATCAGCTCAGGGATCTAAGGGGCAAAGGTTTCACACAGAGGGTGGTGCAAGTACGAAAGGAGTTGCCAGGGAAAGTGGTGGAGGCTGGTACAATTACAGCATTCAAAAGGCATCAGGATCGATATAGGAGTCGGAAGGGCTTAAAGAGATATGGGCCAAATGCTGGCAAATGGGGCTATATTTATTTATGATACTTGGTTGGCATGTATGAGTTTATCCGAAGGTTCTGATTCTGTGTCTCTATCACTATCACTCAAAGCTTTACTCTGTAGAAGCTGTCACCACTGGAGCAAAGATATACAATGACTCATATTCCTCCAAGCTCCACGAACATAATTTGGGCCACTGCAGTCACTTATTCCCCATTCTGCATTCCCAAGACCTTTGTGATAATCTGCCTTGTTGCTGGCTGGACGGCCTCCAAGCTATCCCCAAACTTTAAATAAGGCTAAAGTTAACATGGACTCACAATAAACGGAGCTAAAACTTCACACATACTGCTGCCATTGTATACATTCTACAAGATCCTACTTACCAAGGGTCCTGCGCCAGCACCTTCCAAACTTGTGATCTCTATCACTTAGAAGGACAGCTATTTTTAGGGTTTTCTGTTTCACCTCAACACTCAGTCGTCAGTCAGTTTGTTTTTTCTCACTCAAGGTTTGGCAGAGCCATCAGCTCAGGAAGACCTTGCGCTTGCAGACTAGAAGATCCTGGATTTTCTGATCGAACCAGTCTTGGTGTTTTCTGGTCAACAGGCTGAGTGGCTCAATGCAAGACTTTCTTCTGAGGTTATTTGAGTCTAGCCACAGCAGTGACGTCTATCTACGGCTTTCTCCAATCTCACAAAGGCCTAGGCCTACGTCTATATCTGTCAACTGCGAGGGACTGTGGGACATTCTCAAATTCGACTGCCTGCAGAAATGTGTCACCATTCTCTGCCTATTTATCACAGAATCTTTGAATCCCTGCAGTGTACTCAAGGCCATTCAACCTATCAAGTCTGCACCAACTCTCCAAAACAACATCCAACCCAGACTTGCCCTCCTAGCCTAGACCTTAACCATGGTTAATCCACCTAAACCTGCACATCCTTGCACTCTACAGAGCAATTTAGAATGGCCAATCCACCTAACCTGCCTATCTTTGGACTGTGTGAGGAAACCAGAGCACCCATACAGACACAGGGAGAACCTGCAAATTGCACACAGACCCAAAGCTAGAATCAAACCTGGGTCCCTGACATTATTAGGCGGCAGTACTAACTACTGTGCCACCATGCTTGACACGCAAACTATGGTCCTCATCAACAGATTCACTACAGACCCAATATGAATGTAAACTGGGGTCAGGTAGGGCCGTACTATTGCACCAACACTCTTCTTCACCTTCCTGCTGGAATATTCCACCCCCTGTGAAGCTCCCCACCAGAGTGGAGCACCCGGAGTGCCTCCCTAAACAAACATAACATTTCCACCAATCCCAACAACAAGTTGGAGAAGAAGCATCCACAAAGGCATCAATCACTTTAAGCATCATTGAGTGGAACACATGGATGCCAAATAGAAACAGCACATAGAATCTATAGCATCCCACCCACATGCCTCATCCGTGGCAGAGTCTGCAGTTCTAAGATTGAACTATTCAGCCACCACAGAACTCATCCCCCCATGGAGTGGAAACAAGTTATCCTCGATCCTGAGGGACTGCTAAAGAATAATGGACTCTTCTATTTTACTAATAACAGATTTTAGGCTAACTGATCTAAAGTTTCCCACTTTCTGTCTCCTTCCCTTCATGAAATGAGGGGGGGGGGCGGGGGGGGGAAGAGAAATCACATTAGCAGACTTCCACTCTGCTGGAACCCTCCAGTGAGTTCTGGAATATTTAGACTAATGCCTCCATTACCTTTGCAGCCACTTAATTAAAATGCTTAGATTCTGGCCATCAGATCCTGGCAACTTGCCTGCTTTCAGGTTAAATAATTGTGGTTAGGGATGGGCAATACATGTTAGCCTTGCCAGTGAAACTTACATCCTGTGAATAATTGAGGGGAGGCAACGGCATAGTGGTAATGACACTCAACTAGTAATCCAGAAACATGGGTTAATATATTAGGGACATGGGATTTAAATCCCATCATGGTCCATTGTCTGAATTCACTGGAATAATCAGCAAGCTTCATGAAAATCATGTAACCACTGTTGACAGTCATAAAAAGCCATAGGGTTCACTAATGTCCTTTAGGGAAGGAAACTGCTATCCTTACCTGGTCTGGCCTACACGCGACTCCAGACCCACAGCAATGTGGTTGACTCTTAACTGCCCTTTGGACAATTAGGAATGTGTAATAAATGCTGCTAGCCAGTGATGCCCTCATCCTGTGAATGAATAAATTAAAAAGAAAATCCTTCAGGGAAGGAAATCTGCCACCCTTACCTAGTCTGACTTACATAGGACACCAGGTCCACAGAAATGTGGTTAACTCCTAACCACAACCTGGGCAATTTGAGAGAGGCAATAAATGATGCTTTAGCCAGCGAAGACCATATCCCATGAATGAGTAAAAAAAGTCAATGAAATTAAATGTGCTCTGTCAACACACTGAATCCTATATTCAATTCTAGTTAGCACAGCGCAATGGAGATATTCATTCAGCAGAGAAGTTATTATGAATTACTGGAGAAACACAGTCTTCTAGTCCAGAAAGGAAGAGTCTAAGAAGTGACTCAATATAGTAAACTCAAGACACCACAGTCTTACCAGACCAGAGGACTGCTCAAATCATTACTGAGAGACAACTGGTGTAGTTTAACCTGAGGATTACCATACCTCAGACTTGATCACCACTTCATGCCTTAGGTACAGAACACAACACTTACATTTAAGATTTAAATAAGATTATGCATGTCCCAATGCTTAGTCTTATAGTGTTGCCAAATTGGGCCATCACACATTTTTATAAAGTATCCACTGATGGATCTTTATGTCTGATGTTATCTTTAAAGCTCTAGTAATTAGAAGTTAGCCATTCAAGAGTGCATTATGTCCTTTCTGTAATTACTTTGGTTATCTAATAGCTAATACACAATATGCAATGCAAAATTATTAAAATGTCAACTAAATTTAAAGTACCCACAATCCAATAGGAATGTAGTTGCAATCCAGTTCCAGACTTATTATTTCGATTCCTCACAAGGGATTTAGACTGAAAAGTCACCAGCTCCAAGAGTATATTTCATATGTACAGATATGTTCTACCATGTATACAGAATCTTATACAGCTTTTACACAAAAACACCCAGATTAGTATTTCAGCAAGTTTGTTATTGTGGAACAACAAATACAGCAACCAAAACAAAAGTCTCACACATGGATCACAGACCCCAAAGACTTGGCTGTATATAACAATTGCTGTTATTGTATATGGAGGAATTTCAAGGTCTTTTGTTATTACTGAAAAACAAAGCATAAGTTACATACTCATTGGGGAATTCTACTTCATTCTCTGATGTAAATGACGCTATTTGCAACAGGAAAATTCTACCTGTCACAATGTAAATTTGAAATGTGCAGAGCAGTAGTCATGCATTTATCTAACTCCTGAAAACACTTCTCAGAAAACAATTTTTCAAGAAATTTACAAGAGCTCAAAAACATACTTTTTTCTTATATTTGTTAGTAGTTTGTTGATACCATAAATCATTAGATTTAACAAGTCATACATCTTGAGAATTTGACAAGAACCCACGTGGAAGGCTGGTCCAAAAGGTAAGAGCCCATTGAATCCAACAAGTTGACAAACTGGATCTAAAATCAGCTTACAAATAGGAGACAAAGGGTGATAGTGGAGATTGTTTTTGTAATTGGAAGCCTCTGACCAGCAGTGCACCACAGAAGTAGGTGCTGGGACTCTTGCTGTTTGTTACGTACATTAACAACTTGAATACGAATGCAGAATGTTTGATTGGTAAATTTACAGATTACAGAAAAATTGGGATGTCGTTCATAGTGAGGAAGATGGTCTCAGGCTACAATTTGATATTAATCAGCTGGTAAATTGGGCAAAGCAATGGCAGATGGAATTTAATCCCAATCAGTGCAAGATGACACACTTTGGGAAGTCTAATAAGGGAAGCATGTACACAATGAATGGTAGGTCCCTAGAGAGTACTGTGGAACAAAGAAATCTTGGTGTACAAGTCCATAGATCCCGGAGGGGTGTCAGCACAGTTAGACAGGATGCTGGAGGAATATGGAATGCTTGCTTTCATGAGCTGGGGTGTAGAATATAGGAGCAAGGAAGTCTTGTTACAACTTCATAAAACATTGATTAGGTTACAGATGCAGTTCTGTATGCAGTTCTGATCATTACACTATCAGAAGGATGTGCTTGCACTGGAGAGGGTGCAGAAGAGATTCATGAATATGTTGCCTGGGATGAAAAGTCTCTTATGAGAGACTGGATTTCCTTGGAGCAGAGGTGGTTGAAGGGGAAATCTAATTGAGGTATACAAAATTTTCAGAAACATAGACAGAGTAGTTCATGAGAATCTTTCCCCCATGGGAGATGTGTCTAATACCAGAGGGCACAAGTTTCAGGTGAGGAATAAGTGATTTAGGGGAGATCTGAGAAAAGGTTTTTTCACCCATAGGATGGTAGATACACGGAACATGCTGCCTGAGGGGGTGGTGGAGGCAGATATTCTTGCAACATTTAAGATACATCTGGATGAGTACTTAAAATGCCAGGGTACAGTAGGCTATGGACCAAGTGCATAGGTAAGTGGGATTAATGTAGCTTGGTGTTTGTTAGTCAGCATAGAAATGATGGGCAGAAGTGCCTGTTTCTATGCTGCATGACTGGATGAGAATTTGAATGACAGATTCACATAAACAGTTACAAAAGCAGAAACTGCTAAGGGTCATAGAACTCAATGTTAAATCTGTTTTCCTCTCCATGGATGTTATCAGACCTGCTCAGTTTTTCCAGCAATTTGTTTCTATTTCAGATTTAGAGTATCCGTAATATTTTACTTTTATCACATCAGCAAGTATTATATTAATATTTTCCAATTCATCACAAATTAGAATTAATATGCAATTTTTCATAACTGTAAACCAATTATATTATGTGCTATATTGTGCACTGAAATCCTTCTTCAAAACTGAAAATGAAAAGTTATATTTTTTGGATTAAGAGCTTACATTGATTGAAATAAAATGCTTACTTCAGCAACATAGTAATGTGGTTGGTGTTCAGTTTCAGCTCTTTAATGGAACAAGCTACTGCATCTTCTTGTTCCTGTGCTTCTTTTACAATGCTCCCAATTTCTGTCCAGTCAATCTGATTAGCTAAGGCACTGCGTATCACTTCAATAGCTTTATCAACAGCATTCAGATTCATCTCAATTAGCTCTCCTTTCAACTTGTCATATTCCTATTGAAACAAAAACATGGATAAAATTTAATTGCACTTGAAATAAATGTCATTCAAAGTAATTTATAACAAATATATGAATAAACAATATTTATTAATACAAATATATCACATTAATGTAGAAAAACATTATTTCAGGAGTATACTAAAAAAGGTCACCTCACCAATGAATAATATAGACAGAAGGGAAATCAAGTTTGTGAATTTTAAGGCGTGCTTAAAGGAAGAAATCAAATTAATGACGTAGGGAACAAATTTCACAGCAAGAGCCTTAGCTGAGTATTTGGGAGGAGAGGAAGGTGTGTAGGTCACAGTAGATGGGCTAAGATAGGAGGAGAGATGCATGATCTAATAGAGGTGGGAGTAAATGGATTCTCTGATGGAGAAGATATGGTGTCAGAAGACCAAGAGCACCCACTCTTTCGGACTTACAGGTATTACCTCAAATCGAAATGGTGTTTACAGACTTTTGTTAATTATGCTGAACACCCTCTTGGGCAAGGGCATAGGTCCAGCCGATGTCTGCAGACAGTATGCAAACAAAAGGCAGATAATGACATTAATCTGTTGATGCCAGCACTGCCAATTTGGAGCTCAATGCTTCAGCCATCAGCCTCTCTGAACCTTTCATTATCAAACATGCATTAAGCAGGACAGGCCTTCACCAGTGAAAATTAAAGGCATCATCAACCACTTAAAAGATGAGTTACTAGTGCTTTCCATCATCTTCCAAATTGGTGTAATGGGTGGTGAAGGATTTCTCATTGACTTCAAGGCACCTGCAGAAACTAGAAGAGCAGACAGCTGCTAGAATGGGAAGGAGAAGAGTTCTCATCCATAGACTAAAAATGTTCAGAAAGTAACATTCCTTCCTAAGTCTCAGCAAGGAACAGTGTGAGATGTCTGCACTTCAGTAAAGGAAGTTTGCCATTTACTGCACCTGCAATGCAAAGCAAAACAAGAACCACTATGTCAGTGGCTAAGGTGGCGGCCACGGCCATGAAATTTTCACATGGATGGCATCCTGCACATTGCATCCACTATTGCAGAGAGGAGATGACATAACAACATTTCAGGCAAAGAGCACACATGCTTTTGTCTGTGCACACTGCATGTAATACCACCCCCCCCCTCCACCACATCACTTTAACTGATCCTCCAAAACACAGTCAGCGAGCCACTGGATTTTTCCTCCAATTGTCCTGTGACACAAACATCATTGGCAAGGACAGCGTATATTGCTCATCCATAACAGCCCTGCAGAAAGTGATGGCGAGACAGACGCTTGGGCCCCTGCAGTCCACGTAGTGTTAGCATATCCACAATGCGGAGGGTGAGAAATCAAAACAGCGCTGTGCTTTTCAACATCCCATTAACTTTTACCAGTTTAGCCTCAGTCCTTTGGGCAGGGCAGAGCACCCTGAACAGGTAAATACATGGGACTATGGCAAGGAGGAACACAAAGCTAGGTACCAACAATGCAATGACAACTGAGAGGAGCATATAAAAGTCAGTTGGAGGCTAATTATAGGATTTTGAAAAGGGATAACAGTTGTTTCTATGGGGAAAGAACTGGAGTGCAGTGATGGTCATTAATGATGTCAGTGAGTACTGCAGCAAGGAGGCGTGATTGAGTGGTCAGGAGTGTGGTGTGAAGTAGATGATTCCCACAGAGTAAAAAATCCAGTAAAAAGACTAGGGAAAGGGAGATGAGAAGAATAACTGATAGAGATGCTGCAAAATGAAAGGTGATAACTGCTGCAGCTATCCAGTTCATCTCAATCTGAAAGATGAAAATCATCAGGTCTCCAATCCAAACTAAAGAAAGTTATGCACACAATATCATCAAAAGGTCTACTGTACTTAAATTAGCATTCACAGCAGCAAGTTTATATTTACCCTTCATACTCTCGAAATCGTTACACATTTATAACTAGTCTTACCTGATTTGCTTGTAGTGCATCCAATCTTTTTTCATGGTCTTTACGAACATTTTCCAGTTTCTTCAATGCTTGTTTTTCCTTGAAAGATGAAATGGAAGGCATGATGTATACCAAGCATTTTGTCCACCCTAATCATCAATGGATGCAACCTTTCACTTGTAAAATTTCAAAATAGATTAATAGAATCCCTATAGTGCAGAAAGAAGTCATTCAGCCCATCAGTCTGCAACAACCCTCCAAACAGCACCTGGACCCAACCCCACACACCAACCCTGTAACCCTGTGTAAGGTTTTAACCATGGTCAATCCACTAACCTGCCTATCACTGGATGTGGGAGGAAACTAGAGCATCCATGCAGACCTGGAGAGAACATGCAAACTTCACACAGACAGATGCCCAAAGCTGGATTGAACCCAGGTCCTTGCGCTTTGAGGCAGTAGAAACCACTGTACCACTCAGCAAATCACGTTCTGGATTTAAAGACCAACTGGACAATAGTTCAGAAATCAAAGCTTGAAAGAATGTGCTACTGCAGATTAGTTTCAAGCTTGAGAATACCTCTTCCAATCTGCATTAATTGTGATCTCATGTAAAGTGCTCCAATAAAATATCCAGGTGACCTTGGAATGAAGTGGATACCAGAACGATCTCTGTTGCCACCAGGAGCACCCTAACCCTCCCCAAACTCCAAACCTAGCTCAGTAACCCTATCCAGGAGCCTTTGTTTTCAAAGAGATGATATGATACCTGCTCTCAGTCCTAAAGACCACACGTCAACGACTACTTAGCCAATGAAGCATTGTTATGAAGTTGAAGACATGCACTGTACCTTTAAAAGAGAGAATGCTGTTCTGAACTGACAGATTACAGGCGCCTGTGTATCTGCCTAGATGGCAGTTTCAGAGTGTACTGGAAAATTGAAAATATGTAACACTGGCTGTGAAATGGATACCAGAGTTTTGGTTGCTGTTTTGACAATTCGAATTTAACCAGTTTAAACTATGCCCCGGGATACTAAAACCCAATCACGTTTGATGTTATTGTTTTGCCAACATCAAACTAATGAGATGATCTGATGTGGGGAGTATAAGAATGCAGACATTTTGAAATTTAGTCAGAGAGCAACCGCCATAGAGAGATGAATTCCCGTAGAGCTAAATGCACATCTAATAACATGCTCTTTATGAAATTAAGAAAAAAAACCTTTTTAATCAAAGGTATCTTTTCACGCTAAGCCTATTTACAGCGAAAAGAAAGACAACAACCCAGGGAGATCAGCAGTAGGAAAACTGAAGAGAGCCGGGAAGACAAAGGCGGTGTAGTTTTGAGATTAAATGAATGTAATTTTAATATGCTGTCATATTGGAACAGCATATTTTATAGAATGGGGTCAGATAGTAAGTAGTTAAGAAAAGGGAGGCTTGGGTTTGTAAATCGTCGTTGTTTAGTGTTCACTATTAGAGTTAAGATAATAAAGAAAAGAAAATTTCTTTAAATAGTGGAATTTAGGAGTTCTCGGTCACTCACATTTTAAAAGGTGTTTGGTTTAATTAACAGGGACTTTGTAACAGTTTTGAGTGAATGTATTTTGCTTCATTGACTCAGATTAGAAGATACTAATCTGGACACAATGCACTCTCAATCAGTCTTTCATGAAATTAGGTCAGAATTTAATGATACAAGTGTAAAAAAAAAATCAACATTTCTGAACACATTATGTCACATCTCCATGGTCATCACATCATTCAGAGGTGAAACTTAAACCCAGCCAAACCTTTTGGGCCAGGTGTAGAGGTACTACACTGTGCCACAAGACCATTTATAATTGAAGTTCCTGCAGTTGACATGGTAGCACATTCTGCTCTGTGTACTGAAGACAGACAAACACTATGTAATCACTGTACCATGATTATTGGATTAGCTTTTGAGAATGCCTCACATTCCAGTCCTGAACTCCATTCTCTTTCAAAAGGTCAGTTATTCATTCCTTCCACTTTGAGAACTGCTTTGTTGACATCGAAACCAGTTGCAGTTGATTTTTGGATCCATGTGGTGAGGTCAGTGCAGTAACTTGAATCCATCTACAACACCCCAAAAACCCTATTCTTCATTGCTCCTTTTATGTAGTACCCCCTTTTCCCCTAGAATCCCTTCTCCTTGTTTCAGATGAGCTGCTTTAAGTGACTATCAACATCTCAATTTTACTCGTACCAACATGCAAATACTTTTGCTGGCTCTGCACCTTTACATATAGAGACAAGAATATAACAAATTGCCTTTACCTCCAAACACCCCACTTCATAACTGTGAAGTATCCCTCTCGCTCCCTGTGACTGTGCTCAATGACTGAGGGACTAGCACAATTAGCCCAGTTCTCAGACATGAACTGCCAACACCACAATATGGATGTCAGTTGGACCCAGTTGAATGACCAAGATTAATTTTGTTTGACTGCCAGGACTAACCCTGGCCCGAATCAACAGACTGAAGCAGATGACACAAAGATAGGTGGAAGGACAGGTAGTGTTGAGAAGGTGGAGAGGCTGCAAAAGGGTTTGGACAGGCTAGAAGCATGAGCAATGAAGTGGTAGATGGAATACAATGTGGGAAAGTGTGAAGTTATGCACATGGTCAGTAGAATAGAGATACAGACTATTTCCTAAGTAGGGAAAGGCTTCAGATATCTGAAGCACAAAGGGGCTTGGGAGTCCTGATTACGGTTAACATGCAAGTTCAGATGGCACTTAGGAAGACAAATCCAATGTTAGCATTCATTTTGAGAGGGCTAGAACACAAGAGCTGCTGAGGCTGCATAAGGCACTGGTCAGACCATATTTAGAATATAGTGAGCCATTTTGGGTCCTATATAGGAAGAATGTGCTGGCCTTGCAGGGGTCCAGAGGAAGTCTACATGAATGATCCCAGAGATATAGGACTTGTTATATGAGGGACAGTTGAGGACTTCTCATCTGTACTTGATGGGAGTTTAGAAGAATGAGGAGGGGATCTCACTGAAACTTACAGAATACTAAGAGGCCTGGATAGAGTGGGCATTGAGATGTTTTGACTAATAGGAGGCTAGGACCTAAGGGCGCAGCCTCAGAATGAAGAGATGATCCTTTAGAATTGAAAAGAGGAGGAATTTCTTCAGCCAGAGGGTGGTGAATCTGTGGAACCCATGGCCACAGAAAGTTGTGGAGGTCAAGTCACAGTGTATTGAAGACAGGGTTAATAAGGGGGATCAAAGATTATGGGGAGAAGGCAGGAGAATGGGTTTGAGAAACAGAGTAGCCATGATCAAATGGTAGAGGGGACTCAATGGCCCAAATGAATAGTCTGCTCCTTTATCTTATGATCTTGTGGAAACTGCTTTCATGTGGCCAAAACCCAAACTAGAAATAGCCCAGCTCTTGGACTGAATGTGGCATATTCCCTGGCTGATGGGAGTCTGTATTTGACTCACTAAGCACACCTGGCTTTTCCCATGCACACATTGTCACACTCTTCAAGCATATACAACATGTTTGCCACATAAGCTGATGTTAACACATCACAATGCTGTAAAGCAACATGTAAGAGCTTTCATGGTCTCCTATAGCCACAAGTTATTTATCTTTACTTCTGTGTAGAAGCTTCCTGTTTAGATACAAACTGCTTGGTTTGTCTTGTGCTAATTTGTCACTTGAGAAGCTAACGCTGCTGTCTCAAGCACCACTGTGAAAGAAAAGCTGTAACCTCATTATGCCCAAAGTGGCATCTAAAAAACTGATGCTGGCATTGTGATTTTGCCCCGATGGCTGGAGTTATACTTCAGAGATCCATTGTGCCTTAGGCATTATAGAGGTACTTATATAATGTCTAAGGCACAATGAGCACAGTGAAGGTGTCAGAAGAGGCGGTGGAAACTGTGTTCTCACCTGGACTAGAGGCAGAGTACCAAAAAGTTACCAGGTATGCACTTAGTTTTTGCAGTCAGATTTCTGAAATGTCAAGAATCTCAACTGGACAGAAATTATTTGAAAAGGTAAAGTTAATTAATGTTAATTAATGCTGTTGAGTAAGGTAATTAATGAGATGCAAATACATGAATACAGACTTCTCATTACCTGATAGTGAGAAGGTGATCTAGCCATGGAAGGAGGGAGGACTGAATTGCAAAAGGTCTTCTCAATAGCAGGAATTTTATTTTTGGGTTTTCACTCATTTAACTCATCACACTCGCCAAAGTTTGCATTCTCAGAGTGCAAAATTGCCCAACTGATTGCAGCCCTTTCAACTGTTGGTCTCTTGCCAAAGTTTGAACATTTTGGTTACAACAGCAATGGGAAGAAGCATTCTCATTTGAACCCCACAAAAGAGAAACAATAAATTGCACTTATCAGGTTTATCAATTGAAAGATGCTTTAAGCAGAAAATCTTGATAAAATTTTCTCAATATTATATAAAGAAAGAAAGACTATTAAACTGAATTTAGGACATTATGAAACAAATTTAGGGGAAGCGCATACAGTTATCAACATTTCATAGATGGAAATGTGTTGCTGGAAAAGCGCAGCAGGTCAGGCAGCATCTAGGGAACAGGAGAATCGACGTTTCGGGCATTAGCCCTTCTTCAGGAATCTCCTATCAACATTTCATCCTCAGCCACATGATAGCAAAGGAAGATATGGGAACTTGACCCACAAAACAAAACACAATCCGGTACAAGGAAGAAAGATTTACCTTGATGGGTGCTGCATATTTCTAGGATAAACGGGAGCTATTCTGCAAGGAATTGCTATATCTTAAAATGGAAGGGCTTTAATTTAATGGCTGAGGATCACTTTCTTTCTAGACAACAAAAAAATTGAAAAATAAAAATATTTCTGTAAATGTAATCATGAATGTTTAGTGTCACTACAACCACAATGCCTCAAAGATGAACAAGAGAGAAGTCGCAACAAATTTGGCAAAATCTCACAGGATATAGATCACATGGCTAAACTAGCTCATGCTAGTATTTATGCCCCACTTACGCCAAAACAATCATAAGTTAGAATGCTAAAGGTATATCTTCAACATGGAAAACTGCATGGAATGACTGTGCAGCTAGCTGCTGAGAGAAGACACAGAGAAATATCAATAATGCGCAATTACAGAATTTAAAATAAAACATAACTTTTCAGGGCTGTAATAACCAGTCAAATCTTACCTGTTGCAAAGCTTTTAAGTCTATTTTCTGGCTTTCTAGCTTTGAGTAAAACTCATCAACTGCCTGAACAAAAATAGATTTTACAATGTCAGTACAAAAAATTAAAAATTAGAATTAGAATCCCTACAGAGTGCAAACAGGCCCTTCGGCCCAACAAGTCCACATCGACCCTCCGAAGAGTAACCCAGACCCATTCCCCCACCCTATGTTTACCTGACTAATGCACCTAACCTATACATCCCTGAACACTAGGGGCAATTTAGCATGGCCAATTCACCTAACCTGCACATCTTTGGATTGTGGAAGGAAACTGGAGCACCCGGAGGAAACCCACGCAGACACAGGGAGAATGTGCAAACTCCACACAGTCGCACAAGGCTGGAATCGGTCTTTGAACACTGAGTGTTAGTGAACTATTTAGCTCAGAATGTACACTAAACCCAAGCCCAATCCTGCCTTTACCTGTACTTCCAACAGATGCTGTTTCGTAACTATTAAGAACAGAAACTCTGTAACCAATAGACACCAAAACCAGCTCAGTAGTCCTGTCTGCATCCCAATCGACATAAAAAAACGCAATACGGACCAAGCTGGCTTTTATGGCCCAGCTTTCATGGATTTATTATTGGAGTAATACTTATGTGAGTTTTGTTTCCACTTCAAAATGAATCACAATTTTGTCAAGGATTTTATTCTCTGGTATTAGACAAATAATTCAAAGATTTTTCCTTCTATATCAAACTCAAAAATAAGCAACCTGCAAAATTAATAATTTTCCTTTCATACTCAATGTTTAATGGCAACAATTTTTCACTGAAATTTTATTTACAGCACATACGGTAATCTATTATCTATAACATCCCATTAAATGTAATTATAAATGCCATGTATTTCCAGTAATGATTATAGTACAACAAATGGAACAAAATGCCAGTCATTGTTTTATATCATTTCACCTGTTAAGTAATATATGGAATGTAGGGAGAACTAGCCATTTGGATACAGAACTGGCTCAAAATGTAGGAGACAGAGGTTGGTGGTAGAGAGATGCTTTTCAAACTGGAGGCTTGTGACAAATGCTGTGCCGCAAAGATTGATGCTGAGTCCACTGCTTTTTGTCATTTATATAAATGATTTGGATGTGAACTTAGTACATATGGTTAGCAAGTTTGAGATAACACCAAAATTGGTGATGCAGTGATCAGCCAAGAAGGTTACCTCAGCGTAGGATCTTGATCAGATGGGCCAATGAAATAATTGAGATAAATATGAGGAGCTGCATTTTGGAAAGGCAAATCAGGGCAGGACTTACACACTTAATGGTAAAGTCCTGGGGAGTGTTGCTGAACAGAGAGACCTTGAAGTGTAGATTCACAATTCTTGGAGTCGCAGGTAAATGGGACAGTGAAAGTTGTATTTGGTATTTTTGCCTTTACTGGTCAGTGCATCGAATATAGGAGTTGGGAATAGGTTTTGAAATAGTGTGCGCAATTCTGGTCTCCCTGCTATAGGAAGAATGATGCAAAACCTGAAAGGGTTCAGAAAATATCTACAAGGATGTTGCCAAGATTGGCAGATTTGAGGTATAGGGAGAAGCCAAATAGGCTGGGGGTACTTTCTCTGGAGTGTCAGAGGCTGAGGGGTGAGGTTTTACGGAATTTATAAAATCATGACGGTCACAGATAGAGTGAATAACTAAGGTCATTTCCCAGGGCAGTAGAGTCCAAAACTATAGGGCATAGGTTTTAGGTGAGAGGGGAAAGATTTAAAGAGGGACCTCAGGAGAAACATTTTCATGCAGAGGATGGGTGCTTGTATGAAATAAGCTGCCACAGAAAGTGGTCGAGGCTGGTATAATTACAACATTTAAAAGGCCTCTGAATGGATGGAAGAGTTTAGAGTGATATGAGTCAAATGCTAGCAAATGGGACGAGATTAATTTATGATATCTGGTCAGCATGGACAAGTTAGACCGAAGGTTTCCATGCTTTCCAGCTTTTTGAGTCATAGGGATCAAACAAAGAGATAACTGCAGTTAACAACAGTGTACATAATCAATCCCCATGACAGAACACATACGAAAGGGAACATTCACCTTATATTTTGAGCAAGTATATTTAAATCCTAGATATTTCTTTCCAGTTACTTTATTTAAGCATATGATTAGACGACTGATTTCTTTTAAATACAGAATTAATGATAAACGTGTTACTGGCAACGAGGAAGTGCTCGTATTTTTTTAGCTTTTTTGCAAGCATGTAAGCCAGATGCTCTCAACAAAAAGGTAATTCAAAGAGAGTTGTTGGAACTCTTGTGTATATCACAGCCAAATAATCCCACTAGAAAACAGAACTGCTGTTTAGTCTTTTGCCTTCATTTTTGCTGGAGTAGTTACTCTGATACTGAAAAGCTAATCTATATCAAAACTATATATTAACATTAATCCAAAATGCAGAGTGCAAAAAGAATTTTGAAAGAATAATGAGGACAATGGAATAATAGTCAAATTATAACTAAAATCATACAATTAGGGTCCATGTAAGATAGTGCATTTCTCATGAGAAGCCTTGATCCAAACAACTTCCTTTCTCCTGCAATGTGAACATGGATTTGTAACAAAACCTTCTGTTTGATCGTGTTACTGCATGCACTTATTGAAGAAGTTATCCTATTTGTACGTGTTACAAAATCAGTGTTAGAAACTGACATTTTCTAACCAGGCATCCCACAACATACCTAAATACGACTGAATAGCTAACAAAATAAAATTAAGAACAAAAAAATAAAATCCAGAAGGGTATTATCACCTTATCAAATGAGTCGAACACTATGCAAGAATACTTTGCATGCTGTTCATAAAGAAACGGATGAAATTCCTCATAGCTGCAAAAGAGAAAAACATGTGTTTTTTTCAAAAAAAAGGACTTTCATCTATCGTTATAGTTCAAAGCAAGAGATATGACACTTACGTTAATAACTCCTCAGGTGGTTTGTCTGGATCCAAACTTGGCTTTCTGTCTTGTTTCTGTATTATATAACCCTAACCAAAAATACCAAAAAGGAAAATATGTTGTTGTAAGTCTTTTAAAATTTTAATAGCTGTCTTCTTTAAAACTCTCAACAAATCAGCATGAAATTTACCAAAAACTGGCAAAAGTCTCAATTTCAGAGAGTTCCATAGAAGTTTCTTTGAGCTCTAATGAGTTATCTCACCCTTTTCTCCACTGTTGACCTCATTGCATACACACTATGCCTCAGTCATATTCACCACTGCCAGGAACTTCTGAGATTCCTATTCCAGCCCCACTTTAACACCACCAAACGTGGTGCACACAAGTGTACTAGGTCACGCACTGTGAGTCACGAACTACCCTTTACAGTTGCAAGGTTTGAAGAATTAGTCCAGAGATGGCCAATGAAGGCAGGTTAGCATCTCACTTTGCCATCAGGGACCTGCAGGACCTAGTGGATGGGGTGATGAAATGGAAGACCATCTTATTTTCTCAGGATTTTCAGAAACCATGGCACCAGACCCCCCATTCTAAAGTTGTCATCTGGTTCATGCAAACACAAGAATCAAAAAGGAATTGGCTGTTCAGCTACTCAACTCTACTCCATCATTTAATAAGATCATTGTTGATCTGATTGTAACTTCAAATCCTTATCTCTGCCTACCTCTGATAACCTTTCAATCCATTGCTGTACACAAATAGTGTGGTGTCCATGGCAAGTATGTACTGTAATTAAGTGTCACCTATCTCTTTGCTATCTCACATTCACTCTAATTCTGCAACTACCTCCACCTCCCACTAAAGCTCATGGTCTACCATTCTCAATACTATATGCAATATCTACCCTCACAGCCCCCAGTGCACCTGACTCAGGATGCCTCATCACTTTTCCTACCTGCGTCAACACTAACAGTTGTGCCAGCTACTTTTAGCTCACTGAAATCTTCCATTTGTCTCATTCCAGAAGAAACTGTCCTACAATAGGAGAGAGTGCTTGAAGGTGGGTGGTGATGTGCTCAACATCCATATTCACATTCCTTACAAAGGAGAGAATTCTTGCCCCACCAGAGGACTGTGACAGCTGACATGGTGATGCTGAGGCCTCCATGTCCCAAAAATGAAGAAAGATCACTGTCAAGTGTGATGCAGCTCTCTCATTATTGCCACTGCAACTATATTCTTAACATGGCCGAATCTCTACTTCTATTTTGCAACTCATTCCCTCTTTGGTCTACCAGTGGCATCTTTACATTCTCCCCTTTGAAAAAAAGAAGCACCTCTGGACAACCCACAGCTTCAGTACGCCTTCCAATTGTGTGGAGCAGAGGCTCCGACGATCAAACTGCATTCTGCATGGACAGTACCAGTATGAATCCCAATATATCACCTGCATGAAATGCTGATGTGGAGAAGCCATACTATGGTTTTTGGTGGCCACAGTGGAAGACAGTGTTTAATCGCAAATACTCCGGATAACACATGGCATTCTGACCTCTACCTCTGGAAGGAGTAAAGCTCCACCACGTCATTCTGGGCTTCATGGCATTTTAGGGAAGACAAACAATTTGTCCCTTCTGCATCTTTGTCACATCATCAGGACACCAGTAGATGGAAGCACTGCACTAGTGGGAAGGGGCTGCTGGAGGTTGATGATGATCCTGAGCTTTCAGATGCATGCGCTTCTCATCCATTCACATAAAGTCATACAGTCACAGCCCTTAGCGCAGCGGCCACAAGGATGACAATAGCTTTTGCACCGGGATCTACTCAGCACAATCCAAACACCCTATATGGGTAATATTAGAAACAAAGTATCACCTTGCTAATATGATTATTCAGCAGTCTCTGGACATACAAAGACATTGTCTTCCAAGCATGGAGATATAAAGGTCCCTAACAAGGCGGCCAGGGAGCTGCCTCTTGATGGATGTTGCACATCATTGCCCTAATATAAATCTGTACTGCACAGGTGTCTGTTTAATTCTATTGCCCTTTGAATGGCATCATATCGCCTCTCCCTCAGAAATGCGCTCTGAAGTGGATGTTTGCCCCCAACGTACCAATGGCATGGCAGAAGGATTACAATGAAAACATTCACTGCATTCCAAAGTGCAGCACTGAAGTGGAGGGATGTATTCTAAGTGAATAAGATAGGCCATAATGATGTGATAAGGCCAGTATTTGTTTGATGCCATGCCTCATGGACAAGGGGATGCAGTGCTCACTGCTCATGGAACCAAACCTGAGACGTTAAGGACTAGTGTCCAAGATCAAGGCCAGAGCAACATGTGGAGATGTGCGTCAGGGACCTCACATAATTCTGGTGCCAGGAACTGACACCATCTAGTTTATTTCCGATGTGTGGGAGAATAGGAAAACAAATATAAATGAGGGACATTTGAGTCATGGTAAGATGTAAAATTATGCAAATAGGTTTTTCACCACTCACCAGTGAAATTCTCACCTCACCTTTCCAAACCTGGTTGTAAAAACAAATCAGGCTTTATTTTCCTCTGTCAACAATGTCACTTTTCTGATCTTACCATATTT
This sequence comes from Chiloscyllium plagiosum, assembly GCF_004010195.1. Classification (NCBI taxonomy): domain Eukaryota; kingdom Metazoa; phylum Chordata; class Chondrichthyes; order Orectolobiformes; family Hemiscylliidae; genus Chiloscyllium; species Chiloscyllium plagiosum. The sequence continues at coordinate 35,104,946 of NC_057719.1, forward strand.
TCCCCAACAGACTCACCATTACCCACATGCTTAGGTACTGGGAAAATTTAGTCCATCTTTTGTTTTACTTCTTCCAGTGCCATCTGCTTTGGCCTTGCACCGTGAAACATTTTGTCATTTAATCTCTCCTGTCCTCCAACATAATGCAGCCTTTTCGTTTTTGCACCATACTTCTCCTTCCACTCAAAAACTATTAAAATGTCAAACTGATCCTAATTCTGATAAAGGTCACAAACTTGAAATGGTAATACTATCACTTTCCATGAATGGTGCTAGATTGGATTTCCAGCAATGTCTGTTTTCATTTCATATTTCTAGCATAGGCAGTTTTTTTTTGAAAGACAATCACATCCCGACTCTCAAAAATTAACTGCAGAAAGCAATGCCAGAAAAAGCTGGTTAATTATTCATACCACTTTGTAAGTTTTAACTGCTACTATGTAGTAGAGACACAAGAGACACCTCAGCATCAAGTTTGCATGGTGAACAAATGGCTCGCATCATATTTGAGAGATTTCCGGTAAGGCCAATCTCGTAGCATGTGGAACTGTAGGAACTCAACGTATACACTGACCAGTGAAAGTAGGTTTGACAGTACTGGAGAACCCCTGGCAGATTTCTCATGTAAGAGATCAAATAAAGGTAGCTCATTTGATTGCTCCATTTCAAACATGCTTTAGGATGGAGCCCATGAAATATGCAAGAGATAGGAGTGCAGGTATCATTCCATCAAACACACTTTTCTCATGGAATCCAACAAAGACACTTGCAAGAGCGGGCCAAGGGTTCCCACGCCCACATTATCTATTTTGGCAAACATAGTATCATTGAAACTTAACTCAACTGCAGCATTAGTGATGCTGAAATAAGAGGCATCAAAGCCACCTTACAAGATAATGGCTACCTCATGCATGTAGTTTCCCACTGTATATGGCATAGATTCATGAAAGTTCTTCAGGCAGCAACTCTTGGCCTTGAAAACTGCCCACTGTACCTCACATTATAATTTAACAGATGAAACTCGCTGTTTCACTCTGCTGTCATAAAATCACAAATGGACTAACACGATACTGCTACAAAGTTACACTCTGTGCTGTATGAATTTCAGTAGCAGTGTAATGCCAACTACACAGGCCATACACCTCAAAAACTGGCAGATCAAATCAAACAGTGTGGCCCTTTAATTATTCACTACAAGCAAGGTACTGACTAAATCCAACCAGGAGAAAGTGAGGACCGCAGATGCTGGAGATCAGAGTCAGGTTTGTGATGCAGGAAAAGCACAGCAGGTCAGGCAGCATCCTGACCTGCTGGCAGCAGAGAGCAGGAAAATTGACGTAACTTACAACATAGCATTCAAGAATAATTGTGAATCTGTACTTGGGCAACATTTGCTGGATAATCTCATCTGCAAAGAATTGCACTGACAACCAATTTATTATTGTCACTCAGGATCATTGCGCTGTGCACGTACACATACTGGAAGCTACATATATTAACCCCTGTCCTTTGAAGGCAGAAAAAAAATGTACATGCACTGCATCTGTTCCAACTCAACAAAATAAATGACAGCCATTTGCTGATTCATTTCTTAGTGTACTGTCCTAGCTAATTAGAGTCAGAGTCAATCTCCTGGTTAAAATGTAAACCAAGTCTGGCGGTTACATGTCAATCAGCATCAATGGGTGCTTTTCAACAGCAAAACGTCCACCACAGTCTGTCTGGCAACCAGTAATCACTCTCCTCTCACATAATATAAATGTAAGTTTATTTTTCTTTGGATTGGTACTTTTGCAAGTTGTCTCAATGAGTGCAAAATGAAAGGCAAAATAAAAAGTCTTTTTTCAGCATTATTCAAGAAGCAAGTTAGTGAGCCTGCATTTTAATCTCTCTAAAATCCTCAATACTACATTTGGTACAATAAGTGGCACCTTATTAATATTTAATTTGGTTCATCATTGCTGTTAGCTTGTAAATTGCATACTAAAACCTAGAATTTATTCACTTCTCATTTTGTTAACCTGATGTGCAGCCTGAAATGTTCTGTGAGCTTGCACTCTGCCTCAAAATCACTGAGCTTTTCCAAAACATTAAGCCCATTTCCATTCAGAATCTGTTCACTACCATAATATTATTTTAACCAAGAAGTATTTTCCCACATATTTTAAAATCAACTACATATTTTTACATTACTTTTCCTAGCTATATCCAAAATTAGCAATGAGCAAAGCAGACACTAGACCACAATGGTATCTGAGACAGAGATATCCAATTACAGAATGGAAAATAACTTGCAGAAAAGAGGGCAATTTAGTAACACCAAGGAAATGATTCCACATGACTACCTGTCCTTTAAAGTTAGCCGTCATCTCCATAAAATCCTCAGCCGAGTGTAGAGCAGCCAAAAGTTTCACTCCATCTAGAAATAAAAAATTAAACCTAATATGATCAAAGAAGAATTTAACGTGAAAAATGAAGCAGAAAGAGAAAATATGTGCAATTTCAAAAAAAATGAATTTTTGCTTTTATTAATCAAGTGATTACAATTTTTACTATAATGTGTAATTAATTTTAAAAAGTCATGAATTTAAATGCTAAAATACACTTTATAAAAATAGTTTGAATAGCACTACAAAAACAAGCAAAATTCAAAAAATGGAGATATTGCATTGCTCCTACAAACTTACCTTTAGACAAATCAAAATCTTCGCCTACTTTTGTGTTACTCGAGAATCCAAATTTCATCAGGCAATGTTCAATGAGTGTTGCTCCACAAGCTTTAAAAAAAAGTATTTTGATAGATTGAAAAATATTTTGATCTGGAATGTGAAATTTTCTATGTCGAATTTCTAAAATTGTTGGCCACTTTAAATATACTTAATTGCAGGTTCAATGCTGAATAGTACATTAATCACATGTTACACAGAGTTAAAAATGGCATTCTAGAATTATTACATACAGGTGTATCAGTCCAAATATTCTGGAAAGCTAAATAAAACAAAGAACTGTGGATGCTGGAAATCTGAAACAAAAACAAAAAGCGCTGGCAAAGCTCAGTGGCTCCAGCAGCACGCATGGGAAGAAAGCAGAGTTAATAATTTAAGTCCAGTGACTCTTCATCAGAACTGAATTACAACATGTTAATTCTGCTTTCTCCTCACAGATGCTGCCAATTTCACCAGCAATTTCTGTTTTTGTTTCTCTGGAAAACTGATGCTTTCTTGCACTGTTTAGATGTATCTGGGAAGCCAGCATTCTGCCCTGGTATCTAACATGACATAATTATAGTTTATAAAAAGGTAAAGTTCTTGGGATACAGTGCAAAGCATCTCTCTCTCTGAGCCAGAAACTCTGGGTTTGAGTCCCAGTTCAGGTTTTGATGGTCATGAAAGGCACACGGTAGACAAGGGGAAAGAGGTGCTTTAAATAAAGTCCAATGCAGCAAGTTAAGCTTGCTTAAGGTGGAGGAGGGATTCCTTCCCGAGCAGTCACTGTTAAGGACTGATGACAATCGGGAGACTTTGAAGAAACAAACAAATAACAGCAAGAACATTTTAATTGTATAGCAAATAGTATACAAGTATGACATGGCAGCACAACTATGTAGAATGCCCAACCTGTGACATGTGGTAAGCTGTGGACAGTTCACATGATCTAGACAAGCACATGTCACTAACTACAGATTTTGGTGCTTCATCAACAGCTGGAATCTCGATGGTGCATCCATCAGGCACAGAACTATGTAAAGTAGTGCATCCAGAAAGATGGTCACTCAATTGGGTAGGGGTGTGCAGGGAATGGGTGACCACAAAGTACTCCAAAAGAAGCTGGGCAGAAAGAAGAGTGCACAGCCAGAGGTCATGATCCACGCTGGCGTCCATGAAATTGATAGGACTGGCTATGTGGTCCTGCAGTCAGAATTTAGGCAGCTGGATACAAAATTAGTAAGCCGTACCCCAAATTATTACCCCAGCAACCATGCAAGTGAGTAAAGATAAACAAAGGATAAAACAGATCATTGTATATGTAGCTGGAAAGTTAGTACAAGAGGGAGGGCTTTGGATTCTTGGGGCATTGGAAACAATCATACCTGTACAGGCCAGACAAGTTGCACCTGAACCTAGCCTGGGACTCAACTCTGGCAGCGTGCTTTGCTTACGCTGTTGGGGGGAATTTAAACTAACTTGGCAGGGCTGTGGGAATCAGAAAATATATAAGCGAGTAATACCATGGCGCACAAAAAAGGATAACAAAATTAAATCTGGTCAGCATGGAAGAATGGGACTGAAGGGTCTGTTGCTGTGCTGTACATCTCTATGACTCTATAACTCTAAATATATATGAATTCACAGAGTATAGTCAATAAGAGAGATAAGTTTCAAGTGCAGAATTATAATACTTAAACAGGGACATGACTCAAGTAATGATAGGTCTGGGTTTACATATTCCCCACTGGCCTTTGATAAATTATATAAAGCTAATTTTGTGCAGTCACTAGATAAGACAGGACCTTAGGCACTTGGAGGATCTTGGGCTTGGGGGCTTGGACTTCCTAGATTTTGGATAATATAAATTAAGTTCCTTACTCTCTTATATCGCTGATTGGACTTGCCAGGACCAATGGTCAATCTGGTTGGACATCAAGGCCTCCCAGACAAAATTCCCCCTCGTCAATTTGTTGCTCATGGACGGGATGGGAACTGTTGTGGACCACTGAAAAAATCAGATTGCCCTTGGCAAGGTTAAAGCATGGACAATGATGCAATAAGGTGAGGACAACCTACAAGGAACTCCCCCTTTCACTCCCATAGTAGAGCGTTGAGATTCCAGCTGGGATTGATGGACTCTGGCTTTGGGCTCTGGGAATCTAGGGGAGTCTCCTGTTTGGGACATTTGTTTGACCGGGGGGAAGGGGAGGGGGTCATGATGTCTTTCGAGCAGCTGAGTCAGAGGTATGGGCTATGTAGGAGGAACCTCTTTCATATCCTTCGGATTGGAGACTTTGTACAGAGGGGAAGTACATTGATGGTTGGTCCCTGTGGGTCAGGTATAAAGGGGAGTGTGCTTCGGTCTATGGGTGCTCTCTCAGTCAGCACCCTCTGTCATTTGTTGGGAGGTGGTGTTCCGAGAAACATTGGGTGGTTATGTGGAATCTGGATTTGGGGGGTTGGGGTGGGGGGTCTCGTCAGAGGTGTGGGAGAATGTTTGGGAGAACATAAGGAGGATTTTTGATTTGTAGTGGCCCACAGGCTGGGCGATTGAGGGTAACCCAGAGGTCATTTGGCACCGGAGCAGCTTGCAAAGTTTGGTTCAGGAGCATCCCCAATGTGCCCCAAATGTAAAACAGATGTTAGCACTCTTGCTCATTGCTTATGGTCATGCCACAAGCTTCGTAGGTATTGGGGGGCCATTGAGCGTGTTTTGCAAGTGGTCTTGGGAACTGAGGTTGGGGTGGATCCGGTGTTCCTCCTTTTGGGCTTGCCTGGTCTCCCTTCTTTGGGAGGAAACTGTTTAGTGTTCTTTCATTCTGTGTGAGGAAGGGCATTCTGGTGAGCTAGGTGTCGGAGAATCCCCCAGGATTCTCAGGGTGGCGTAGATTAGTTGTGGAGCACATCCCCTGGACCACCTTGCAATTGTGTGCACCAGAAAATGGAACTCTTTTATAGAGCATGGCAGCCCTTTCTGAACTACATAGCTGCAGACTTGTCAGCTAAGCTGGTCAGGGCCTTGTGTAGTCATGAGGGCTAAGTCTGACAGCCTGGGGACCACTGGGAGGAAGAATCCTGAACAAATATGGGTATACCTACTGATGCTCCTGGTGGTGGGGAGCTTTAGTGGGATTGCACTGAGTGCGGTAACTTAACTGAACGTAATTTAATTTACTTTGGTTTAACTTGGTTTAATTTAGTTTTCTTTTAGTTATTTGTTGTACTTTGTAGGTTTTTTCTTCTTTCCTCAATGGTTTGTGGAGTAGAGTAGTAAAAGGTTGTTATGATGTTTTGTTATGATTTTGTAGCTTTGTAAAAAATTTAAAATCATTTTTCTTCATAAAAATATTTACAAAAATAAATTCCCCACTCTATATGGTGTGTAGAAAAGATAGGAAAAGAAAAAGGAGGCATGATTTATTTTTGATTCAGGAGAGTATTGTAGTGTCGCAGAAAGAGGATTTCTCAGAGTATTCACAGACAGAGTTGATTTTGCAGGAACAAAGGGGCAAGAAGGGCGCAATCATAATGCACAGCATAGTCAACAGACCACCAATTAGTGGGAAGGGTGCAGAGGAAGATATTTGCAAGAATATTATAGAAAGGTGGAAATAACATACAGTAACTGCAATGATGAGCTTTACTTACCCAAATACAGACTGAGGTAGTGGTAGTGTAAAGAGCACAGAGGGACAAACATTCCTAAATTGTTGTCATGAGAATTTTCTACAGTAGTACTTGTTTACAATAAATAAAGAATACAATAAAGAAGGCACGCTAGACCAAACTCTTGGGAACAAGGTGGGCCAGATACAGCAGGTGTCAGTGGGAGCAGCACTTCAGGCATAGAAATCACAGCATCATACAGTGCAGGATGACAGTGGGATAGGTCAATCCAAATTAAAATAATTCACTGGAAGACAGCTGACTTTAAATGGGGTTGGAACAATGGGTTGGATGCACTGGAACCAAGGGGGAAATACCTTTAGCTAACAAATGAATTACCTTCAAAGAGATGGTTCAGGCATGGTTGAAACAAAGGTGGGACAAACAACCAGAGCTCCCTGCTTGAAAAGGGGGTAGAAATTAAGATCGAAAGAAAAAAAAAGTGTGCTAATGACAGGTGCCAGGTACAAAATACAATAAGAACCAATCTGAATACAGAAGGTTCAAAAGGGAAGTGAAAATGTAAATAAAAATAGGAAAGATAGATTCAAAAAGACTGTCAGCAAGCAAAGTGAAATCTCAAAGTCATCTGCAGGCACATATGCAGGAAAAAGGAGTACAGTATGATTTGAGATGAAAAAGAGTATTTACACATGGCTGAGGTGTTAAATTAATACAATGCGTCATTCTTATAAGGAAAGTGATACTACCCAAGTCAGTGTGACAGAGAAGGACATTCAGTCATTAGGACAGTTTAAAATTGATAAGATGAAGTTAACATATTGAATATGCTGTTTGTACTTAAATTTGGTAAAGCACAAAAGCTACACAAGATGCATCCATTCATATTGAAGAAAATGAAAGCAAAAATTGAAGATGGCTGCAATTTTTCAGTATTCCTGGAGTACTGCTGGAGAACTGCAAATGTCACACCTGCATTCAGAGAAATATTACATGATAAGCCTAGCAATTATAGACTAATCAGTTTAACTTTAGAGGCGGGGAAATTTCTTGAAACAATTATTCAGGGTAGAATTAATAGTAACATGAAAAAAGGTGGGTTAATTAGGAAAAGTCAGTATAAATTTCTTGAGCAGAAACTGTATTTAACTAACTTGGAGTTTTGAGAGACATAACAGAGAGCGCCAATGAGGGCAATGCTGTTGATGTGGTGTCTATGGACTCCGAACAGGTGTTCAATAATAGTGCCACATAACAGACTAAGAAAAGTTATAGCTCATGAAATTAAAAGGGGCAACAGCAACTGGGATTTTAAAAAAAAAACTGGTTGAGGGATAGGAAACAAAGCACAACAACCAATTGATATTTTGAACTGGAGAAACATTCATAGTAGAGTTTCCCAGGGGATAGTTTTCGGATGCTTGCTTTTCCTAATATATGTTAACCATCTAGATCTCGATATTGTGGGGATATTTTTCATAAATGATATGAAACCTGGAACCACTAAATTGTGAGGAGGAGGAGGACTGTGTAAACGTGAAGTGATACTGACAAGTTGCTGCAGTTGGCAGATAGGTGGCAGAGAGATTCAGCAAAAAACAAAAGTATTCACTCCTGAAGGGTGTGCAGGAACAGAGAAACCTTGATGTATACGTTCATAAATCACTAAAGGTGGCATGGCAGTTCAAACGTTTTACATCAATGGATCTAGGGGTGAGAAATTGCAGTTATGAAGATAGATTGTCAAAGAGAAGACGAGGATATCTGACAGAAACATTGAACGCTGGAACAGGTTATTCAGCCCATCAAGCCTGCTCCCTGATTCAACATGATCATGGCTGTTACCCGATTCAAGTCTCACCCTCCTGCCTGCTCCCCATACCTCTTGATGATTTAATTTGCAGAAATCTACTGTCTTCTTAAACCTATTCAATGACTTGGCCTCCAAAATCTGGTAGACTCTTCACCCTCTAACTAAATTCCTCATCTCAGTCCTAAATGGTCTACCTCATATCCAAAGACTTTGATCTCTTGTACTAGACATTCCCGCACAGCTTTATAAGCATTTTATAAATATCATGATATTCCCAGGACTTCACTGAATTCAGGCATAGCCAATTCAATCTCACCTCCATGATAATCTTACCATCCCAAGAATTAGTCTGCTCAACCTTCACTGCAGCCCTCTTTTGGCAAGTATATCCATTCTTAGTTAAGAGGACCAAAATTGCATACAGTACTCCAGTCGGAGCCTTATTTCAGCTCTGTACAACTGCAGTAAGGTATCCTTGCTCCTCCATTCAATCACTTTTGCAATGGAGGCCAACAAACCATTTGCCTTCCCAACTGCTTGATGCACTTAAAGTTTGATTTCAGTGACTGGTGTACAAAGCCACCCAGTTTCTATTGTAATCGATAATTCTCAGTCTATCACTGTTATATAACAATCTGCCATTTCATTTTCCTATCAAATTGGATAACTTCACACTTACCCACGTTATACCAGCATCTGACATGTATTTGTCCATTTTGCTCAGCTTATCCAAGTTGCATTTAAGCTTTATTACATCCTCTTCACCACTCACAATCCCACCTAGCTTTGTGGGTAACAAACTTGGAAATATTGCATTTGATTCACAAATCAAGATTGTTGATATGAATACAAATAGCTGTAGCCCAAGCACTGAATCCTGTGGTACCCCATTAGTTTTCGACTTCTATTCTGGAAAAGACCCATTTCTTCCGACTGTTTCTTGTCTGATAGCCAATTCTTAATCCTTGCAAGTATATTACCCCAAACCCATGTTCATTAATTTAATCTGGTTGTATGTTTGCTCTCTGAGCGTGTTCTCAGACATTTCGTCACCATGCTAGGTAACATCATCATTGAGCCTCCAACAAAGTACTGTGTGCTGTCCCGCTTTCTATTTAATGTGTCTAAAGGTGTGGTGGGCGATATCACTTCTGGTTCGGTTTCTGAGACATCAGTAAATGAGGTCCAAATCTATATGTTTGTTAATGGAATTCCAGTTTGAATGCCAGGTCTCTAGGAATTCCCATGCGTGTCTTTCTTTAGTCGGTCCCACAACTGATGTATTGTCCCAATAGAATTAGTGTCTCTCTTCGCCTGTGTGTGTGGATACCAGTGGAAGCTGGTCATGTCTTTAGTGGCTAATTGGTGCTCATGTATCCTGGTGGCTAGTTTCCGGCTCGTCTGTCCAAACTAATGTTTGTTGTAGTCCTTGCAGGGTATGTTGTATATGGCGTTTGTTTTGCTGGTTGTTGGTACAGGGTCCTTTAAATTAATCAGGAGCTGGTTCAGTGTGGTGGTAGGTTTGTGGGCTACCATGGTGCCTAGAGGTCGGAGTAGTCTGGTCATCATCTCTGAGATGTCTTATATATGGCAGTGTGGCGAGAGTCTCTGGGCATGTTGTGTCTTCCTGTTTAGGTCTGTTGTGCAGGAATCAAAAGGGCTGCGCTAATTGGATACCTGTTGTTCCTAAATCCGTATAAGTGTTTTTCTTCGGCTTCTCATAGTTCCTGGGTGCTGCAGTGTGTTGTGGATCCTAAATAACGTCCTGATGCAGGTCCATTTGCGCATGTTGGGATGATTGCTCCTGCTGTTGAGTATCTGGTCAGTGTGTGTGGCTTTCCTGTAGATGCTGGCCTGCAGCTCTCCATTGGCTTTTCATTCTACTATGACGTCTAGGAAGGGGAGTCTGCTGTTATTCTCTTCCACTTGGGTGAACTTTACATCAGTAAGGATGTTGTTTATGCATATGCGGGTTTCTTCTAATTTGTTGTGTTTCTTGATGACAAAGATGTCATCCACAGAGCAGACCCAAAGCTTGGGCTGAATCGAAGGAAGACAGTAGCACTAACACTAAGCAGAAAGAAAGAAGAGAACACCCTCAACATATTTGTATCATCAGCCGTCACAGGTGAGGTGCCAGAAGACTGGAGGTTGGCTAATGTGGTGCCACTGTTAAAGGAAGGTGGTAAGGAAAAGTCAGGGAACTATAGACCAGAGACCCTGACGTTGGTGGTGGGCAAGTTCTTGGAGGGAATCCTGAGGTACATGATGTACATGTATTTGGAAAGGCAAAGACTGATTAGGGATAGTCAACATGGTTTTGTGCGTGGGAAATCGTATCTCACAAACTTGATTGAGCTTTTTGAAGAAGTAACAAAGAGGATTAATGAGGGCAGAGCGGTAGATGTGATCGAGATAAAAACAATGACTGCAGATGCTGGAAACCAGATTCTGGATTAGTGGTGCTGGAAGAGCACAGCAGTTCAGGCAGCATCCATGGAGCTTCGAAATCGACGTTTCGGGCAAAAGCCCTTCATCGATATAGACTTCAATAAGACTTTGACAAGGTCCCCCATGAGAGACTGGTTAGCAAAGTTACATTTCATGGAATACAGGGAGAACTAGCCATTTGGATACAGAACTGGCTCAAAGGCAAAAGACACAGGGTGGCGGTGGAGAGTTGTTTTTCAGACTGCAGGCCTGTGACCAATAGAGTGCCACAAGCATCGGTGCTGGGTCCACTACTTTTCATCATTTATATAAATGATTTGGATGTAAGCATAACAGGTATAGTTAGTAAGTTTGCAGATGACACCAAAATTACAGGTGGACTGCGAAGAAGGTTACCTGACTACAATGGGATCTTGATCAGATGAGCCAATGGACTGAGGAATGGCAGATGGAGTTTAATTTAGATAAAATGCGAAGTGCTGCATTTTGGGACAGCAAATTTTAGCAGGACGGAAACACTTAATGGTAAGGTCCTAGGGAATGTTGCCAGACAAAGGCACCTTGGAGTGCAGATTCATAGCTCCTTGAAAGTAGAGTCGCAGGTAGATAGGATAGTGAAGGCATTTGGTATGCTTTCCTTTATTGGTCAGAGTATTGAATACAGGAGTTGGGAGGTCATGTTGTGGCTGTACAGGACATTGGTTAGGCCACTTTTGGAATATTACGTGCAATTCTGATCTCCTTCCTATCAGAAGGATGCTGTGAAACTTGGAAAGGTTCAGAAATGATTTACAAGGATGTTGCCAGGGTTGAAGGATTTGAGATCCAGGAAGAGGTTGAATAGGCTGGGGCTGTTTTCCCTGGAGCTGTGGGGTGAACTTATAGAGGTTTATAAAATCATGAGGGGCATGGATAGGATAAATAGACAAAGTCTGTTCCCTGGGATTGGGGAGTCCAGACCTAGAGGGCATAGGTTTAGGGTGAGAGGGAAAAGATATAAGAGAACCAAGGGGAACTTTTTCCACGCAGAGGGTTATATGTGTATGGAATGAGCTGCCAGAGCAAGTGGTGGAGGCTCAAACAATTGCAACATTTAAAAGGCATCTGGACGTGAATATGCATAGGGATGGTTTGGAGAGATATAGGCTGGATACTAGCACTAGATTGGGTTGGGATATCTGGTCGGCATGGACAAGTTGGACTGAAGGATCTGTTTCCGTGCTGTACGTCTCTATGACTCTACGACACTGGAAAGGAAAACTCTGAAGGTCTCAGAAAAGACAGAAATATCGTAATCCTACTGGCAGACAAAGGGCGCACGACTGTCATCCTGACTAGAGCACAATATGTTGAAAAACCAAACACACTATTCGCAGGTACCAATACCTACCAACAGGTGGCGATGGACCTGACTCCACAGCTATAAAACTGTATTACAATAATCCCTGAAAAAAACTACACAATACAGGTGAAATTAACAAGGCAGACCTCCAAAAGAATGAAATCTTAAGGATCCAACACCCTGTTTCGACAGATTACTGAAGGTACACAAACAAGGGACCCACCTCAGACCCATAGTCTCACTTCCCGGTATACCAACATACAGATTAGCAAAAGGAACTGCAATGTAAACTGAAAAACCTAGCAGAAGACTCAACCCACTCCATCCACTCCATCCAGAAATTCCTTAACAAAGACACCACGGTAGAGGACACGGCCATGGTTTCCTTCGACGTGAGAGCCCTATTTACATTAATAAAAATTACCTTAGTTAATGAAACATTGGCCTCATTGCTCGATGGATAAAGGACACAAACACCTCTCAGCACCAACTCCATCAGCAAGGACAGCATCCTTAAAATAGTAGACTTGTGTCTCACTACCCACTTCACCTTCAACGACAAGATCTACAAACAAATCAATGGGATGCCTATGGAATCACCAATATCAGGACTCTTAGCAGAAGCAGTTATGCAGAAGTTAGAATGAACAGCCCTTCCTGCGATCCAGCCAAAGCTTTGGATCCAATATGTCGATGACATCTTAGTCATCATGAAACACAACAAATTAGAAGAAATCCACAAACGCACAAACAACATCCTTACTTATAAAGTTCACCAAAGGGGAAAAGAACAACAACAGACTCCCCTTGCCGGATCTCACAGTAGAGTGAAAAGCCAAATGGAGAGCTGCAGATCAGCGTTTACAGGAAAGCCACACACACTGACCAGATATTCAACTATAGAAGCAATCATCCCGACACGCACAAATGAAGCTGCATAAGGACATTATTTAAATGATCCATAACACACTGCAGCACCCAGGTATTATGAGAAGCTGAAGAAAAACACCTATAAAACGTATTCAGAAACAACGGGCACCCAATAAGCACAGTCCACCAATTCCTGCACAACAGACCTAAACAGGAAGTCAGAGACTCTAGCCACCCTGCCATACGTCAAAGACATCTTGGAGACGACGACCAGACTACTCTGGCCCCTTGGCATAATTGTAGCCCACAAACCTTACATCACACTGAACCTGTTCCTGATTAAAGGACCACGTACCAACAACCAGCAGAACGAACGCCATATACAAAATACCATGCAAGGACTGCAACAAACATTACATTGGACAAACGGGCAGGAAACTAGCCACCAAACGACATGACCAACTTTCATTGGTATCCATACACACAGAACAAGAGGGACACCAGTTCGACTGGGACAATACATCCATCCTCAGACAAGCTAAACAAACACACACACTGAACTCCTAAAGGCCTGGCATTCAAACTGGAACTCTATTACATCAAATCGGACCCCATTTGCCAACCTCTCAGAAACAGAACTGGAAGAGTTATCACTCACCATAGAGCAAGGCACATAAATAGTAAGTGGGGCAGAACACCAGTGTTTCATTGGAGACTCACTGATGATGTTACCTAGCATGGTAACGAAATGTCTGAGAACAAATCTACCAGCTCAGCGAGCAAACGTACAACCCGAGCTACAAATCCTCTCCAAAATCGCATTAAATTAATCGCTTAAATTGGATTTTATTAAAGGCTTTCAGAAAATCCAAATACACTGCATTCATTGATTTTTCCTTTTCAGTTCTATTAGTTTCATCCTCAAAAACCTTAATAGGTTTGTCAAACATAATTTTCCTCCAGAAATCCATGCTTTGTCTAATCCCTTTAATATATTCAAAGTGCCCTGTTATCACACTTTAAAAAAGATTCTAGAATTTTCCCTACTATGTATGTTAAGATAATCAGAGCCTGTAATTCCCTATTTTTCCCTCCGTCTTTTTGACGACCAGCATATCCACTATTTCCAGTACTCTGTGATGCAGGTTCTAAAGTTCTGGAGGTTTATCAGTTTTAAGTACTATTAATTTCTCTAGCACCACCTTTGTATTGATTCTATTTGCCTTTAAATCCTCCTTATCATGAGACCATTATTTCTTTCAGAAAGACAGAACTAAAATAGTTGTTTAATTGTTTTATCATTTTTTTTGCTCCATGTTATCAATTATACTGTTCCAGACTATACGGGACCTGCACTTGTCTTTTTTTAAAAACATACTTATACAATCTATCACAGTTCACGTTTATGTTCCTTAACAATTTACATGTTTTGTGTCTTACATTGTTTGGTTCTTCTTTACTGAATTCTAATTTGCACCCAATCCCAGGCTAACTAAATTTTTCAGCAATTTTATATGACTCTGCTTTGGACTGAATACAATCCTTAATTTCTTTTGTTAACCATATTTTTCCTGTTGTGTTTTTGCATAAGCAAGCAATATATAACTGTCGCAATGTATGCATTTGTCCTTTAAATGTTAGCCACTGATTGTCATGACTTTCAATGAAGTTACCCAATCAACCATAACCAACTCACCCTCATACCTTTGTAGTTTCCTATGATTGGATTTAGGAGTTTTGAATTGGGCAACTTCACTTTCTGACTCAATGAAGATTCAAATGTTTTGGTCCCTCTTCCGTAAGGAACCCTTCACAACAGGATTAATTAATTAATTAATGCCTTCTCATTGCACAATGCCAAATCTAGGATAGTCTATTACTAATTGATTCATTGAAGTACTGTTCTTAAAAAGATATTGCACACAATCCAGGAATTCATCTGCCACAATATTATTGCTAATTTAGTTTGCCCAGCCACATGCCGATTAAAATCATCCATGATTATTAACAGTTACCTTAGTTGGAGGCTTCTCTAAGTTTCCACTTAATGTTGAGCTCTATGTTACCTCTATTGTTTGAAGACCAATAGATAATTCCCAATGTTTTTCATTCCTTGCTGCTTTTTAGTTCCACCAAAACCATTTCTAAATCTAGGTTTCTGTGTCAACATCCTTCTCGTTGCACTGATTTCATCCTTTAGTAACAATGCTACCCACCTCCTTTACCTTTTGGCCTGATCTTCCAAAAGACTGAATAGTCTTGAATATTCAGCTCCTAACCTTGGTCACCAGGCAGCCATGTCTTGGTATTCACAATTACATCAAACCCATGTACAACTATTTGCACTGTTAGTCTGTCCACTTTATTGCTAATGCTGTACATATTCAGATACAATGCCTTTACATTTGTCTTTTACACATCTTTGCATGAGGAGGGAAGGATAGAATAGAATAGGATAGAAGGATAGAAATAGAATTTCCATAAAAGAATTGAGAATGTGAAAGTATAAGATAAAAAAATCATTTGCAAAAGAAGCAAATGTGATGCTGAAAATCTTTTTTTCACAGAGTAATTAGTCTGCAAGTATGGCAGAGATAGGTTGAAATGAGGCATTAAATAGGGTGTTAGATGATTGTATGAATACAAAATGTGGAAGACTATGGCAAAATGGCAGGAGAATGTCACCAAGTCATAATATTCATCAGTGCACCAGTGTTGTCCAAATGGCTTCCTTCTGCACCATAACAATTCTGCATTCAAAATATAGTCAAATTAGTTCATTATTGACCTGTAAATCCTTCCAATACATTTATAGTTGATAATGGAAGTGGGAAAATCTCCTCATCAGTTATGTTTAATGTAGAGTAGTGCCCCCAACCTACAGCTTTTGGTGACAGGCTGGTGTCCTGCTCTAGGAAAATACACTTTAGGAAACAGACCCAGATGCTTTATTTGCCTCATAAGCCACTAGGTATAGAGTCATATAGATGTAAAGCACAGAAACAGATCCTTTGGTCCAACTCATCCATTCCAATCAGATATCCTAAATTAATCGAATCTCATTTACCTGCACTTGGCCCATATCCCTCTAAATCCTTCTTATTCATATACTCATCCAGATACCTTTACATGTTGTAATTGTACCAGCCTCCACCACTTCCTCTGGCAGCTCATTCCAAACATTCCACCACTCTCTGCATGAAAACTTTGCCCCAAGGTTTTCTCTTTCACCTTAAACCTATGCTCTCTAGTTTTGGACTTCCCTACCCTGGGGAAAAAACCTCGGTTATTCACTCTGTCCATGCTCCTCATGATTTTATAAACTGCCATAAGATCACCCCTCAGCTTCCAACACTCCAGGGAAAATAGCCTCTCACTTTTGCTCAAACCCTTCAATACTGGCAACATCCTTGTAAAACAACATCTTTCCTATATCTGGGAGACCAAAATTGAATGCAGTATTCCAAAAGTGGCCTAACCAATGATTTGTACAGCCACAAACAATCTGACATATTTTAGATATATTTTTAAGCTATTTTACATTAATGTGGCCCATGAGAAGTAATCAACTTGCTATGAACCTTTGAAACAAAAACTTAACTTCCTCATAACAAATTCTTATAACATGGGAAGCTATCTTCTCAAAATACAGAATGAATTTGAAGAATAAATAGGAGAAAACTTAGGTGACCAATACACACCAGCAGCGAAAATTGGGCTAAATGGTTATTTCTGTTATGTGTATTTTATGTAACTCAACTTAGTTTACTTACTGGCCTCGAATGAAACACGATATCAATCATATGAGAGAAAATAAAAAGAAAGCACCTAAATTAGCCCCCAAATTATTAAAGCTCAACTGCTTATTGTAGTTTCTGATTATAACACAGCTTCTCAGCTCAATTGTTCAGCATAAACCATTGAGAGTCATCAGTCACTTGTACTATCTATATGGCAACATATCTGTACCTAAAGCTCACTTGGCCAACCATTCAGCACTCTTCTTTCATGCAGTATGAATGTTGTTTCCCTTTACACTGGCATTTCTTGCAAATTGTCCTGATGAGTTCAACATTAAAAACTTCAACAAATTTGTTTTTTAAATTCACTCATAAGATGTGGACGTCACTTGGGGGCCAGCATTTATTGCACATTCTTAGTTGCCTTTGAGAAGCTGGCGGTCAACTTCTTTCTTGAACCACTGCAATCAATGTACAGTACATTGACCCACAATGCCCACGAGAGAATTTTGACCTAACAATAATAAAAGGAACAGTGATATATTTCCAAGGTGGCAGTGACTGGCTTGGAGGGGAACATGCATGTGGTGGTATTCCCATGTATCTACTACACTTGTCCTTCTCAAAGGAAGTGGTTGCAGGTTTGGAAGATGCTGTCAAAGGATCTTTGGTGAATTTCTGATGCGCAGCTTGTGGACAGTAGCAGCAGTTGTACTGAGTGTCAGTGGTGGAGAGAGAATATGTTTGTGGATATGGTGCCAAACAAGCAGGCTGCTTTGTCCTGAGGAGTATGCTTCTTGACTGTTGTTGGATCTGCAAATCAAGCAGGTGGACAATATTCCATCACATTCATGACTTGTGCCTTGTAAACAGATGATGCATAGGCTTTGGGGAGTGAGGAGGAGAGTTACTCTCTGCATTATTCCTCAGCTCTTACCTGCTCTTGTAGCTACTACATTTATATGGTGAGTCCAATTGACCAAGTATTAATTTGTTAAAGGGAAATAATTTTTGAATAATCTAAATGAGGTACCCAGAGGGTTTGATTTAAGGACCACTAATTGTTATTTATAATTGACCGAATTGTTTGGGCAGTACAATTTAGAACTTTATGGATTGTATAAAACTTGATAATGTCATAAATATGACAGAGTAACAGACTTCAAGAGAATGTCGAAATAGGCAGACACAATTTAGTGTAGTGAAATGTGTGACTGTCTTTATTCTGATACCCACCTTGGCAAGGAAGGAATGAGAGGAAATGCGGAGATATTTTCAGCAGCTAACATCTCCATTTACAGGTCAAGCACGCCTTTGGACCACCACCTGCCCCTCCACCAACTGATCCAACGGATTCAATCAGTTCCTCAGTCATGAGCACGCAAAGTGAAGAAGCTAACAATGGTGAAGAGGAGGTCAGTGGCCTTCCTCTGGACATTAAACCACGTGAGCTTTACCTTGTCTTTCGATCAGTTAAGGGATGTGAAGGTTCACTGATCAAGCTAAAATCAAAGCAGCAAGTTGGCTTTGTTACATTTGACAGCAGAGCGAGAACAGAAGCAGCAAAGAGTGCTGCATTCACCTAGCCTGCTGCTGTAGCTGCAGCACTTCACGCTCAGATGCACTGGTATCCTCCATCTGAAGCATCTCCACAAGGATGGAAGTCTCGTCAGTTTTGTTAAGTATTTAACTGCCCTTATCAAAGAATTCCGATTTCTCCGTGGCATGATGCAGAAGGACAGACTGGATTTTGTTTTCTGGTTGGACTTTACTGAAGGAGATTTTGGATAACTGGCTCGTTTCTACTCGACTTGGAGGGAGTGGAGTGGTCACTAAGAACTTTACTGGTGAACACATTTTTCCACGTGGGAGGATCCTGCAGCTCCTGTCTATTGCATGGACTAGTAATATTTGTTGTTATAATCACTGTATGTTGTGTATCAATAACTTGCTTAAATATGGGCTGACAATCTTCTGAAAGCTGGTAGTGCCAATGGTTATCATGAAATGATAAAGGAGGGAATGAGAATATGTACAAGGTATGAACAGGTAGGGAAAGAGTTAAGTTTAGGGTTCTGAGACAAAGGCTCAGCCAGCATGACTTTGACCAGATAAGAACTTGCAGTAAACAACGAGGTGCTGGAGGTAAGGGTAGTGGTTTAACAAGGTGAAGAACATCTATTGTGTAATGCCAGATGCCTAATTCTTTACTGTTGATGCTTGCTGATTGTAACGGTCACCCAATCCATATAAATGTTGCCTTATTTTCATGCCACTTCCTGTAAGTGACTATACAATTCCTGAAGAATCTGCTGTTTGAGAGAAGACTGAGAACTCATATCCTTGTGTACATGGGTGATCGCTTTCTCTCCATCGCTTGGAAAAAAGGTGAAGAAGGTAGAGCCATACTGTGTCTGAGTGTTTGTTTCGACTGATAAGGAAACGGGACAAGAGTATGAGTCAAACTAGAGAGTTGCCCCTTGATTTTTCCTTTGAAAGTTCATTCACAGGATGAGGGCATCACTGGCTAGGCCAGCATTTATTGCCCATCTCTAATTACCCAGAGGGTAGATAAAAGTAAATCACATTGCTGTGGAATCACATGTCGGCCAGACCAGGTAAAGATGGCAGTTTCCTTCCCGAAAGGACTTTAGTGAAACTAATGGGTTTTTCCAATAATCAACAATGGATTTGGATTCATTGTCATTACCAGACACTTATTTTCCAGCTTATAAGGCTATAAAGGTCACCCTTCAGCTTCCTACACTCCAAGGAAAAAAGTCCCAGCCTCTCCTTATAACTCAAGCCCCACAGTCTCGGTAACATTCTTGTAAATTTTTATTTGCACCTTTCCACTATAATAGCATCCATCCTAGAACACAGCAACCAGAATTGTAAGCAGAATTCCAAAAGTGTCATGTATACTCATACCATGATGTCCCAACTCCTGTACTCAATGATCTGACCAATGAAGGCAAGCATGTCAAATGCCTTCTTCACCAGCCTGTCTGTCTACCGGTGACACCACATTCAAAGAACTATGTATCTGCACCCCCTAAGTTCCCCTGATTGACAACACTCCCCAGGGCCCTACCATTAATTGTATAAAGTCTTGCCCTGGTTGTCTTACTAAAATGCAACACCTCAAATTTATCTGCGCTTAGCTCCATCTGCCATTCCTCAGCCACTGGCCAGGCAGATGAAGATGCCATTGAACTCTTAGATAACCTTCTTCATTGTCCATTATACTACCAATTAGGGGGAAAAAAAAAGATCTTACCATATGCTGTTTGCCCTCCTCAAAAAAGCCCAGTATTCATCTACTGGTGATGTCAGGCTCACCACTCTATAGATCCGTGGTTTTTCCTCGCAGCCTTTCTTAAATACAGTCGGTTCTGCTATAACGCGTTTCTTCAACGTGAAATAACTTTAACGCAATTGAAGAATTTAGACTGTTATTTGGAGAATGTGAAATTTTCGTACCTGTATTGGCTATAACACAATACCAGCCACATTAGTTTAAATGGCGCAGCTATTGCACGATTTTCTTATAACACGAGAACAGATCTATCGCATTATATCAGAACCGACCATAATGGCAAATCATTAGGCAACCTCCAGATTTCCGGCAACTCAGACGGGGCTGTCAATGATACAAATATCTCAGCCAGGGGCTCCATAATTTCTTCTCTAGCTTCTCAATGTCCTGGGATACACTTAGAGTCATAAGAAATGTACAGCATGGCAACAGACCCTTTGATCCCACTCGTCCAAGCCGCCCAGATATCCCATCCCAATCTAGTCCCACCTGCCAGCATATGGCCTATATCCCCCCAAACCCTTCCTAATCATTTGCCTTTTAAATATTGCAATTATACTAGCTGCCACCACTTCCTCTGGCAGCCCATTCCACACACGCACCACCCTCTGCATGAACAAGTTGCCCCTTAGGTCTCTTTTATGTATTTCCCCTTCTCACCCTTAACCTATGCCCTCTACTTCTGGATTCCCCCATCCCAGTGAAGAGGCTTTGTCTACTTACCTTATCCATGCCCCTCATAATTTTATAAACCTCTATAAAGGTCACCCCTCAGCCTCCGATTCTCCAGGGAAAATCTGTCCCTATGGGTCAAATCCTCCAACCCTGACAACATCCTTGTCAATCTTTTCTGAACCCTTTCAAGTTTCACAACATCCTTCCGATAGGAAGGAGACCAAAAGTGTACGCAATATTCCAAAGGTGGCCTAACCAATGTCCTGTATAGCTGCAAACCTCCCAACTCCTGTACTCAATACTCTGACCAATAAAGGAAAGCATACCGAACACCTTCTTCACTGTCCTATCTACCTGTGACTCCACTTTCAAGGAGCTATGAACCTGCACTCCAAGGTCTCTTTGGACAACAACACTCCCGAGGACCTTACGATTAAGTGTATAAGTACTGCCCTGATTTGCCTTTCCAAAATTTATCTAAATTAAACTCCATCTGCCACTCGTCAACCCATTTGCTCATCTGATCCAGATCCTGTTGTAATCTGAGGTAACCTTCTTCGCTGTCCACTACATCTCCAATTTTGGTGTCATCTGCAAACTTACTACCTATACCTCCTATGTTCATATCCAAATCATTTATAAAAATGACAAAAAGTAGTGGACCCAGCACCAAGCCTTGTCGCACTCCACTGGTCACAGGCCTCCAGTCTGAAAAAATCCCTCCATCACCACCCTCTGTCTTCTACCTTTGAGCCAGTTCTGTATCCAAATGGTGAGTTCTCCCTGTATTCATGAAACGTAACCTTGCTAACCAGTCTCCCATGGGGAGCCTTGTCGAATGCCTTACTGAAGTCCATATAGGTCACGTCCACCATTCTGCCCTCAGCAATCCTCTTTGTTACTTCTTCAAAAAACTCAAATCAAGACACGATTTCTCATGCACAAAGCCATGTTGACTATTCCTAATCAGTCCTTGCCTTTCCAAATACATGTACATCCTGTCCCTCCAAGGACTTGCCCACCACCGACATCTGGCTTGTCCTTACCACCTTTCTTAAATACTGGCACCATGTTAGCTAACCTCCAGTCTTCTGGCAAGTCATCAGTGACTATCAATGATACCAATATCTCAACAAGAGGCCCAGCAATCACTTCCCTAGCTTCCCACAGAGTAATAGGTACACCTGATCAGGTCCTGCATTTCAAGATATCCAGCACTTCCTCCTCTGTAATCTGGACATTTTTCAAGATGTCACCATCTATTTCCCTACATTCTATATCTTCCATGTCCTTTTCCACAGTAAACACTGATGCAAAATACTCGTTTTGTACCTCCCCCATTTCCTGCGGCTCCACACAAAAGCCGCCTTGTTGATCTTTGAGGAATCTTATTTCTTCCTAGTTACCTTTTTGTCCTTAATGTATTTGTAAAAACCTTTTGGATTCTCCTTAACCCTATTTGCCAAAACTATCTCATGTCCCCTTTTTGCCCTCCTGACTTCCCTCTTAAGTATACTCCTACTGACTTTTTACTTTTCTAAGGATTCACTCAATCTATCCTGTCTATACCTGGCATATACTTCCCCCTTTTTCTTAACCAAACCCTCGATTTCTTTAGTCATCTAACTTTCCCTAGAACTACCAGCCTTTCCTTTCACCCAGATGGAATTTACTATCTTTGGACTCTCGTTATTTCATTTCTGAAGGCTTTCCATTTTCCAGCCAACTCTCTACCTGCGAACATCTATCTCCAATCAGCTTGAGGGTTCTTGCCTGATACTGTCAAAATTAGCCTTCCTCCAATTTAGAGCTTCAACTTTGAGGCCTAGTCGATCCTTTTCCATCTAATTGATCAGGTCTTGGGGATTTATCTACCTTTATGCATTTTAAGACCTCCAGCACATCCTCTGCTGAAATGTGTACTCTCTTGAAGACATCATCATCACTATTTATTTACCCAAGTTCCCGAACTCCCATGTCTTTCAAGATGGTAAATACTAAAACAAAATATTAATTTAGGGTCTCACCCATCTATTGTCGTTCCGTACATAGATGGCCTCGATCTTTAAAGGGGTCCTATTCTCTGCCTAATTACTCTTTTGCCCTTAATACACGTGTAGAATCTCTGCTTCCTGTATACTCCTCAATGCTTCCTACTGCCACTCCAACTAATCCATGTGCTCTGAGAGGAGCTGTAGCCTGACACATTTCATTCAGACATAGTCACCAAGGAAACTCAACTGCTCCCTCATCTCCCACATCTGACAGGAGGAACATGTCACTCCACTCACTGCCATCTCTGCCCCTTTAACGACTAGCATACTTGGCGGGGAGGGGAATGATTGGAATGTTACCTTATTGCTGTTCTCAACAAAGCCCCGTATTCATCTTGACCCACTCGCAGATGTAGCCAGCAGCTCATCTCAAAAATAGTCAGAACAAGACACGGCAATGCCTTCCCTCTCTCACTTGGCTTAACTCCACACTAACTTAATTCTCAGTTGTCAACTATGAAGGCCAACACAAAATATTGACATCTGAGCCATTTCCTTATTCCTTGTCATAAATTCTCCTTTTAAGCACTAATGGGACTCGCATTTTCTTCCGTTACAGTTTTCATTTCTTTCCTACTTCTACAAAGTCTTATAATCTATTTTCACTTTAATATTAATTAATGTTATACTTTCTCATAATATTGATTATTTGGTCTTTACTTGCTAATTTATAAAACTGTCCTAGTCCTCAAACTTACCATTAGGAACACAAACAGAATTAGGTCTTTAAGCCCTTGAGCCTGTTCCACCATTCAATGAGATCATGGCTGATCTGTAGCCTAATTCCATATACCTGACTTTGGCCTATATGCCTTAATACTGTTGCTTCACAAAGGGATCTAATTCAGATTTAAAACTGACGATTGATTCAGCATCCACTGCCATTTGTGGAAAAACTTCCAAACATTTTCCACCCTTTGTTTATAGAAGTGCTTCCTAACATCTCTCCTGAACAGTCTGGCCCTGATTCTCAGATCATGCCCCCTACTTCCAGAATCGCAAACCTGCAGAAATAGTTTATCTATTCCGTCTTTTCCTGTTGAAGATTTCTTGGCAATATTATAAAGCTCTTTCCTAATAATATTTTAAGTTCTTTAGTTATCTACATATGGAATACTTCCCTGTGGACTTTTTAATTGAAATATCCATTTTTAAGTCATATGAAATATTTTCTTAAGTGTTTACCATCACTAATCCACAATCATACCTTTTGAGCAAGTACAAAAGCTTTTATATTCATATTTAATTCATTCATACTCCTCTTTCCAGAATGCTCATCTTGAAGAAGTTCTGCTCTTCTCTCGGACAAAAGTTCTTGCTTTTCTCTTTTCCATTCTTTCTTTCAGTCTTTCAACTTACTTAAAATCTGTTACAACAAAACCTTTTTCCAATTCTATTGAGACTGCAACATTAACTCTGATTTGACCTCCACATATGCTGCCTGACCTGCTTCTTTTCCAGCATTTTCTGATTTTTAAAATTCTATTTCCAGCACCTGCAGTACTTTGTTTTATATTGGCAATACTTGAATACTTACTTTTCCTGATTTTATTCCACAACATTGAGAATATTATAATGCAATTAGTATATTGACATCTCAGAGATTTCTTGATTTTGATCATTTATCTACTGTACTTATTTTTTTAAAAAAACTCACTAAGGTGGGGATTGAGTACTTTCTTTATTTGTTCTCCTTTTGGTGTATTAGCCAAGACCTCGGTCAACCTATAGAACAATTAGAAATTTCAACAATTACAAAGAATGGCAACTTTAATTACTTCAATATATAGATGCATTAATCAGAAATTGAAAATTATGTTATGCAGGAATTTTCTACTGCATTAAATCTGGTTAACTCAGTTCCTGAGATCAAAAGAAAGGTCCCCTCTTTCATTTTGTGTTCACTTACCGCCTCAGAAGTGGTCTTATTGAAATAAAATGTAAATGGGATTGATTTCAGAAAGTTTTCCTTGGAGGTTTGTTTTGCTGTGGAATGCGCTTCTTGCTACAGCACAAAGAAATGTACAAAGAAATATATGCCAAGGTTGCCACCAGTCCTCTCAGATTCAAGCTGTCAATAACTTTATCGCACTTCTGGAAAAGTAATCACTACCTTTTCAGGACAGGCAAACAGGATCACTGGAGTGAGGTATCTATTGGCTCATGTTAGATAACAACCAAAAAGAGATGCTAGGCCATTTGTCATTACCACTCCTGTAGTCCTGCAGCATCAGAATACCTTCCTCTGATTCTGGATGAATTTCTGTTCTAAAGGGTTTATCTTTGCTAGCATCATTTCAAGCCTCAGCAGTCAACAAAATACTGAAATACAACTGAATTAAGTTCTATTCGAGATGTGCTTTGACCAACTTTTGACTGGGAACAAGGAAGGAAATTCAATCCAACACCATTTAGCTAATGACAATCTGAAATGCACCTGAAAGAAATGCTGAATATATCATCCATTAATATTTAAATAAGCATGAAAAGGACACTACTGCACTTTTGTCATCTATCACCAAGTCGACAACAATACAAACTACTGAAACAAATAATAAATAAGTGCATGAAAATTTGTTGAGGTGTTCATTCTATAATTTATGAGGGGTACAGCCAGTCATTTTCAACACAAAAGATGAAGAAGTTTAAAATCAATAGAAACAGTATCACAGACTTTAAATTTACAAAAGTGGGACAGATATTTGCTTTACTCATCTGGGGCAGTATTCTTACAAGGTCAAAACTATGGGATTATTTAAAAGAGGCTAACTTTAAATAATTTGGGCCTTCCAACTGTGGTTTTAGATAGATGATAAGGTGCTCGGTCAAACATATGCCCATTGTACACCGGATTGAAAATCTTCTTGTAACTTTGTTTGTTGTGCTCGGTTTCTTTCCAATATTAAACGAGATATTTAGTCAGCGTTTTTTTTAAAAGAAATTCCTGATGCAAATCTCCAGTATCATGTACCAATATGCAGCTATATAAATCCTTTCGTAATGCCATAAAATGTTATTTAATGCACATTCATAACAAGAATCTGAAACAACCAACAAAATAAAAATTGCCAGACAATGATTTCAGAATTGATAGTCAACTGTTTGGTCAAAGAGAGAGAGGTGCACCTTAAATGAGGAGAAAAGAGGAAGAGCAGAGAGAAGAGGAAAAGTGGATTGAAAAGGAATTGGATAGTCGAATTTTGTACCGCTGTGTCAGAAGTATGAGCAAAGGTTTTTAAAAGGTGGAAAATGGGATGTTGACCAGGAGAGCATCAGAATAATCAAAATCTAGATATCGCATTGGTGTGAATAAGGGTTTCAATAGCAGATGATCAAGACAAGGTTAAAGGTTAAGGTGGAAACAGGCAATCTTGGTGATGGTGAATACGTATTGGAAGGTCATTACAAGGGTCAAACATAACTGCATGGACAGGGAACAGGCAGGTTGTAAGAAATATATGAAAAATAAAGACAGAGGAAGGTTTAAGGTGGTAATTCTAGAACTCAAGACCCAGGCAGTTGAAGGCACAACCACCATCGATGGAGCAAGTAAAATCAGAGATATGCAAGAAGCCAGAGTTGGAGCAATGCAAAGATCTCAAATAATTCTAGGGGCTGAAAAGATTACACAGAAGAGAACAATAGTTCATTATTTACAAACTGATAATCAATCTGGACAATCCCAAGTTGTTTCAACTTTATGCAAAGCACTTAAATGGGCAGGGAAAATGTGGTTTAATGTTGAACACCTGATTTCCTAAACAATAATAAAATTTAGGTATTGAAGATCTTAACAAATTTAATTGAAAATTAATTTCAATTGAAAAGTAAAGTATCACTCAAGGCAAAGTATAACACTTCATCCACCAGAAACATTATAAAGTTAAAGGCAATGTCATAAATATATTTAGATTTCATTAATTTCAAATGATTCGTATGATGACAGTACCTCTCTAAAGATAGTGGAGGCTCTGGATGTTTAGCACGATCAACAGGATATCGTTCACGAACAGCAAACTTCACATCTTGCACCTCATCAGTACGGAAACGCAGGAGATTTAGAATTGTATACTCATTGTCAGTGAGGATTATGTTACCCTGCAAATACACAGGTAGAAAATATTAAAATCAAAAATCCTGGCAGAAACTAAGAATCACAAGCAGATTTAAATTTCATGAAAATATCAAGTACACGCACCCATATTTGCATTTTTACAGCTTCAATTTAATTATATGACATGAAGAACGGAGAAGTTAATGTCCTTTGTACCTATCAGCATTAAGGAAGCGGATATCAACTAACTGGAAAAAGGTGAAGATTCATGTAGAAAAAACATCACAAAGACAGGTCCATTTGGACAAAGAAGTGTAAACTGATTTTATTGCCACACAAAGTTCGTCCATTCCATCTAGTCTACCTCAGCTCGTCTCAGGTATTCATCTGTTTTCTTCTGAAAGTAGCCTCGTCATTTGTTTTAAGCACTAACTTGAAAAAGAATTTTCTTATTTCCCTATTGAACTGAGTAGGAATAATGTGTATTTAACTGCCTCTAATTTTGCATTCTCCCACAAGTGGAAAAATTGTCTCCACATCTACCCTGTCCAACCTATAATTTTAAATACTTCTACCAGGTCTTGCCAAATCTCTTTTTCAAATAAATAAAACCTATGTTTCCTTTTTCTCCCCAGAGTAAAAAAAGGTAAAAAGAAAGAAGGAAAGGAAAAAAAGGAAGGGAAACAGAAAAAGGGGAAGGAAAAAGGATGGAAAATGACAGACAAAGGGAAGGAAAGGACATACATACATACACAGCCAACAAAGCCAAAATCCCACAAATGAAAAGAAAATTAACCATCCTTTTCCATGTTACCAGAAGCTCTATCCTGAATAATTGTTTCTAGAATTTTCCCCACACTGATGTGAACAGGTTGGTCTGTAATTGCTAGGCTTATCATTGCAACCTTTTTTGAACAAGAGTGATGTTTGCAATTTTCCAGTCTTCTGGCACCCCTCCGGAATCGAAGGACAACCAAAAGGTTAAAGCCAGGGGCCCTGCAATTTCCAGTCATTTGCTTCAATATCCTTGGATGAATCTCATTCAATCCCAGTGCTTTGTCAAATTTAAGTGCTAAAAGTCTATCCAACACTTCTTCCTTAGCAATTTTAGACTGTTCCAGTCACAGTGTTTCTATTTCTGTCACCATAGCCTTGCTATTACTTACTTCATTGGTAAAGTTAGGTGCAACAATTTAATTTAATCAGCCATGACTCTTGCCTCCATGCGTAAATTCCCATTTTGGTTCCTAATCAGATCTATTCCTCTTTTTACTATTTAGACTTCAAGATTTTAGACTTTTCTCAGAATTCCTCCTTGCCTTTTTAACATTTCTTTCATGTCCCCTCTGAACCTTCTATATTTCTCTTGGTTCTCAATTCTGTTTTCTACCTGGCTTGCCAAAGCTTACTTTTCTTTTCTTTACCTCAATTTATACCTTCTTTGTGTGATGCAAGTGTAATGATTTATATAGATTTTAATATCATTCGTTTTTGAATTTTGAATGAATGTTTTATGGCAGTTTATGGGTGTCTTAATAAGTAAGTAGTTTTGTAGCCATGGTGATTTCTCTAAAATAGTTTGGAGGAGACATCTTAAAGAACTAAGCGGTTTTTGTTTACATCGGGAGAGTTTACAAGTGACATACAATCTATTGTAATATATCAGGTTCTCCGTTTGAAGATTCTGACTATGATTTAAGCTTCAGGTGAACCACCAATACCTTAGAAAGAAACCTTTCAGTGTTATTTTCAGTTTAGGGAATTCTGAAGGGTTCTTGGAAGATGAATGCATAAAGCATTGCTCCCGATAAAGGGAGAAGATAACTTAGATCTCTAAAACAAAAAAACAAACACCTCAGCAAGGGATTTTGTTACAAATCCAGACCAAAGAATTGGGTAAAACCCTAAAGGGATTATCTGTTGCTGAGAAAATTGAAACTCAGGTGTACAAAGGCCCAAGGAAGAGGCTGTCAGATTCTCCAGACTGAGAATTGAAGTCAAAAGTTAAAAAAGCTTTCAGAGGTAATAGAGAAGGAGATTCTCTCTCATGTGAGCATTTGGGATCAGTGAAGAAGTGCTTTTTTGCAATTAATGGGAATATATTTTGAAATAATTTGTTTTGAAATCTTTAAACATGGCAGACATTAAATAGTTTGGTTTCTTCTAGTTTATCTTCATTTCTTTTGCAAGATGAATTTTTTGCATAAATGACTGTCAGCAATATTGTGTTTATAATTTATAGAGAGACACTCTCATTAAAACCAAATGAAACTGCTCTATGAAGCCAGATTTCAGCCAGAGATGAGAGTTGGCCAGAATAACATCAGCTAGAATCATAACAATTGTCATCCAGGGAGTTCTGGGTTTGTTTGTCCTACCTTTCCCTTTTGAGGAAATATACCATGACTGTTCTTAACATTGCTCTTTAAAGTGCAGGGGGCTCCATCTATAAGAATGACCCCAACCTTGCCATTTCGATAAACCATCTTACTTCCAGGCCCACTACAATGTTCCAACAAAACTCAATGCAATACAGAATACCACCTCATCTTTCCACTTTAGCACCTTACAGACTCACACTCAATATTAAGTTCAACAACTTCAAAGCATGACCTCTATCCTCCATTTGATTACAACCACCCCATCTTGTTAAGTTTTGCTCTCAGCTGAGCAGACCCATTTTCTTGTTTTCACAACTATAAATGTACCTATTTTATATCTCCTTTACTATCCTACTATACACTAAAACAACAATGTAAATGCACCATTTTTGTTCCTTAGCTCTAGCCTAATTGATCCTTGAATCCTTCAACACAGCCTCATTCTTCAGCGCTGCAAGGTACTCCTTATAATATATTAGAGGCCACACATTCCACTCAAGGCAAAGCAGTGCAGCTTAGCCAACTTTATTTTCCTTACATTTACTTTATCTGCTTTGAATTGCTTATAATACTTTATTGTACTGCGAAAGACAGTGGTCAAGTTGTATTATCCCTAGACTATTAATCCAGAGATAAGGTAATGTTTGGGAACCTGATTCAAGGTCATCTGCCATGGCAGATTGTGGAATTTGAATTGAATAAGAATCTGGAAATACGAGTCTAACGATGACTATGAAACCATTGTCAATTGCCAGAAAAATACCCATCTGGTTCACTAATGTCCGTTAGGAAAGGAAACTGCCATTCTTGCCTGATCTGTACTATGTGTGACTCCAGACCCACAGCAACGGTTGCCTCTTAAATGCCCCATGGATAATTAGGAATGGGCAATAAATGCTGGCCTAACCAGCAATGCCCACATCTTGTGAATAAAAAAAAAAGTGATCCTCACTTCCCTGGTGTTTTCAGTTAGCTACTGAAAACTGAAATTTACAGCCATTTAATTTTCTATTTACAGCCTTTTAAAATCAGTCCCTAATAAATTTACTACCAACAGTTAACTTAAATGAAAACGTGTAGAGCACTTCCTCCCCACACTTCACCAAACTCCTCACTCAGTACACTACTTCCTACAGAAACCTCTATAACACCTCTTTCCCGCTCTGCACCTAATTCGCAGATATACTCACTCAGCCCCCATCTCAATCAGGCAAAACCTCCTTCACACTGACCATATGGTGGATCAGTTATCCATATCTCCTCTGAACAATTAATGTCTGAACAATTAATGAACTGAGTAGAGCTGTATTATATAGCCATTTCGGCAGACGGGGAGTTGAGGCTATACAAACAATTGTACGCACAAAAAAGGTTTCAGCCATCTGATACGGAAATAGTTAACCTATTAACCTGGACTTCATTTGTACCAAGTTGCTAGATAATGTGCTAACCACTGTACTAGTTATTTCTCAGACTGATGAACTAATGTCCCAATTAAAAAAAAGCAAAACAAAACAAATTGGCAAAGACAGTGAAGAGTTGTAGAGAATCCCTGCACAGTACCTACTGAGATATACTGAAATATTGTGCATTATTTCCAAATTCCAAAAATCTTAAAAGATAGAGAATGCACAGATGAAAGAATTGTAGTTTAGAGTATTTTATTCTTCAAATGAGAATGTATATATTCAAATTAAATAAAGAACTACTGGTGTACAATAAAATTCTCTTTGGTCTGACTGCACAACCAATGGCAGTATTATTGACAGAATCCAGAGATTTATTCCAAGAAACATGGAACATAAAAGAATGAGGAAGAATGCCCACATTTCAGATGCCATGCAAAAAATACTATTAAATGTTGTCAACTTTGTACATTAATGAACCTGTTCAAAACATGCAGACGAAAGTGAATTTGAGTGACTTACTCGGTCGTATAGTTCAACAATCACGTGGTAAGCTGCTTGATCTGAGCCAAATTGAAAATCAACTATCCTATCAACACCAAGTTGCTTAATGTGGATCAATCTTCGTGATTTTAAATGTTTACGGCACTGTAACCAAAACAAAAATCACAGTTTTAGCAAAGATTCTCTCTCAATCAAACAGTGACAACAAAGTGAGACGGACAGGAGAAAGGGGATGTTTTATGACTGAATCAGGACTAGAGGAAACAGGAAGATCCGCCATATTTCAACTTAGTTACAAAATAGACACAGCATATCTAACATAGATTCAGTGACCAGGGAGTTTTTTTTAAAGCTAAAGCTATTTTAGCAAACAGTGTAGAAGCAATTAAAAAAGGAAGCCAATCAATAATGCCTGTGCCAACTCTCTGTAAGAGCAAATTTACCACACACAACTGCGTTCTTTTTCTGTTGCGCTGCATACTCTCTTCAGGAGCTAATCTAATGCCTTTCTGAATTTTAGAACTGAATTAGCCTCCACCACATTCCCAAGCATTGCAGTCTAGCTCCATTGGTTAGATAAGTACTTGTTGCCATTGCTTCTTTTGCCATTCACCTTAAATTGGTGTCTTGTAGTTGTGAAGCTTTCTGCCAAGGGGAATTAATAAAATTACATAGAACAAACCATTCTTGCAGTTAAAAAGCACTGTTTCGAAGTCTCTCCCAAAACAATCATTTATCACAACAACAGTAAAATTAATTCATGTGACTGGTTCTAATACTTTGTGTTTCCCGTTTCACAGATGTTATCATTTTAAGGCTCATATCCACAAAGTTAATGAATATAGAAATTCTTTTTGGGAAAAAAAACTCAATTCAAACTTTTACTAAATTACCACCTGTACATTCAATTATTGCTTGGTAGATAGTACAGACTTGAACAAGATGCAAAATGCAATTATATATTAAGGAAACAGATGTTCAATATACTGTGCAATTGTCAAAGCTTACTAAAAATGTGTTAAAATTATAAAATTATTCTAAGAATTCTGCAATGGGTGACGGTCACTTTCTACCTTCATTGCAAAGCCTGAAGGCATCATATTCTTTGGCCATTCAAACTCAGTTGTGTGGATCCGGATGCCAGATTCAACCAAAAGTACAGCTTTTGATTCTGGCCTGCAAAATGAAAAAAAGACAGAATGGAAACAAGCTAATTATACAATGTGGGAGTCTGTTAATATGGGGCACAGTAAACTAACTTTGCAATTACATTACATACTGCAAACTTTGTCATTGCATTATAATGACAAACACATACGAATTAAAAATCACACAACACCAGGTCATAGTTCAACAGGTTTAACTGGAAGCACTAGCTTTCGGAGCGCTGCGCCTTCATCAGGTGACAACCACCTGAAGAAGGAGCAGCACTCCAAAAGCTAGTGCTTCCAATTAAACCTGTTGAACTATGACCTGGTGGTGTGTGATTTTTAACTTTGTACACCCCAGTCCAACACCGGCATCTCCAAATCATGACATACGAATTATGAATTTAGAATCATACAGTACAGCAGAGGTCCTTTGGCTCACCAAGTCTAAGTCCAAAATGAGAGTAGGCCCCTCAAAGCTGCTCCTCCATTCAGAAAGTGTTGGCTGAACTGATTTTTTCACATTCCTTCACATCCACGATAAAGATCACCCTTTTGATTATTGTTATGGACCAGACTAAACTCACTACAACTATATCAAGGCGATAGTGTAGACCGAATTTTTAATCTTATTTAAAGGCAAGTGTAAGGTGCTGTGTTCCAGATGCAATTCAATTAGATACACTACTTGGCTTTAAACAAAGTACAATATAAAACCTAGTTAAGATACCAAGAAAAGAAAGAAGAATTGGTATACCTTTAACTCAATTGGAAAACTTAACAGAATAATAGATTAATTTAACTAAACAGCAACTGTCCCAATATAGTAACATTCCACAAACACAACTATGGCAAAGGCAAAGTGAGTAAAATGGATCATTTCACATGTAATTCTGGCAGCAGAGAGAACTCCAGCCTTTCTCTGTGGCAGAGAGAGATGTAAACGTTTCCACCGCCACCTTCATAACCCAACAACTACTGACAGCTAAACTAAAGCCCTAGCTCTGTAAGACCCTGACTCCATCCATTCATGCAGCTTCTACTGTTCTAACTTTAAAAAAATCCAAAACCTCACAATCTGTTTACTTTATTGACTTCGAGGAGACAGCTCATTACCTATGGCTCAAAACCTCTCCTTGATAAAAATTAAGACAAAATACACCTCTTAGAGCCATAGAATCGTCACATTATCAAACATCCACCCTAATATTCAAACATAATTCTTCATTGCCTTTTGAGGAGAAGAATTGCAAAGATTCACCAGCTTTGAAGAAAAAAATCTCACTGCGATCGTTAAATTCAACTCCATCAACCCTGCAAAGCCCTCCTTCCTAACATAGTCATACAGGCATACAGCATGTGAGAAAGCTTGTAGCCTTACGTGACACATCTGCTATAGGAGATGCAGGAAAGCACGTTACCACAGGGGATTGGGGAATAGGGTGGGCATTTGTTCAAAAGAATTAAGGATATCTGTTCTAAGTGTCAATGGATCAGTATAAATAAGGAGATAACACTTGTTCACTTGTGGAATATGTGGCAGTACTTCCTTTTGACCCAGAGAGCTGGAAGCTGCGCATATTTTACAGTTGGATGTTAGATAACTGAATTTCTGGTTTATATTGAAGACTCCTAAAAAAAATATGCAAGTCAGAAAAGAACGTGTAATTTAATAAGCTGAGTGGAATATGCACGTAATAGAACAATCCTGATACATTTTCATGTATACCACATTCAACAGATTTGAATTTATGAAGCTAAACTCCTTAATCTTGACTGTTCAGAAATGTGAATGTCTCATTACCCTTACAAGCTGGGTAAACACAAAAGCTGAAACTGAGATAGAAAGAAAGTTGGAAGATGTTCATACATGAAAGAAGCTGATGGAAAGGTCAACTCTTTCTGGTCTGATTTGACTGTACACTTGCTTGTCATGGACTGAATGTTTGTGTGTTATTCCCTGGAGCTCAAGATCGGGAATGTTATGAAATTAATTTGCATTTTGGGAATCTAACATGATTTTTTTTTAAAAAGCCATGTTGTAGGACAATGGTACTAGGCACGTTAGCTGAGCGAGGTTACCTCATAACCTTTTCCACATAGAAGACTAGTCTCTTCTATGATTTACTGTTAAAAGGAAAGTTTATCTAGACAAAGCAATTGTCCATTTGGCCTGGCTTGATCAGGGTTTCCCACTTTGATGTGCATGAAGCTTAACTAGTCAAGTGTACTCAGACCTGTCAATTAGTTTCTCTTCCTCTACAAACTTTTGCCATTTTATTGCTGCTTATCTGATTAAGGACATGTGATGTTTTTGTAATCTCAGTACCAATTTATGTATAAAGACAGCTTGTTTGCAGCAATAGAGGGAGTAGCCTGAGAGAGCTCTTAGAGGTAAGAGCTGACGCCACTACTCTGCTAATGGTTTTAAAACCTTAGCTCAAGCCTGGCTTGTTATAGTGTAACATTGATGCCATTAGTAAATAAAGGTAATAATTTAAATTGTAAGAATTTTGTACTCTTATATAATCTCAGAGATGAAGCAAGAGAGGCTTATAGGTCACATCCATTAGGGATTCCCCAACTAGTCCACGCCAACCAAGTTTCCCAAACTAAAGCTAATCCCACTTGTCTGTTTTGGCCAATATCCCTCTAAAACTTCCTTATTTATGTACCTGCCCAAATGTCTTTTAGATGCTGTAACTATCTGCAATACTACTTCCTCTCGCAATTCATTCCACATACTAACTACCCTCTGCGATAAATTGCCCCTCAGGTACCTTTTATATCTATCTTCTCTCACCTTAAAAATATATGTTGCCTAGTTTTGAACTCCCCCACCCTATAGAAAAGGCTGGAATAAGAGTAGGCCATTCAGTCCATTAAGACTGCTCCAGACTTTATAATAATCATGGTTGATTGAATTGTTCAACCCTTTTACCTACAGTATACACATAATCTGCATTTGAGTTCAGAAAGAATATCAAACTCTAAATATATTCAAAGACGAAGTTTCCACAGCTATCTGGAGAAAAAACCTCAATTCAAACTCTGTAAAATTGTTTCTCCTCATCTCAAGTCTTAAATGGCATCCCCCTTATTTTCATATACTCCTCAACCAAAGGGAAATATCTTACCTGCATCTACTCTGTCTAACCCTCTTAAGTATTTTGTAGGTGTCAATTACATTGTCTCTTTTTCTACAAAATTCTAGAGAAGACATCTGGAACTTCTGCCAAAATTGGGAGAACTGTCTCACAGAGAACCAAGCAACAGTTTGACATTTTTTTAGATTAGATTACTTACAGTGTGGAAACAGGCCCTTCGGCCCAACAAGTCCACACCGACCCGCTGAAGCGCAACCCACCCAGACCCATTCCCCTACATTTACCCCCGCCCCTAATATAACGGGCAACTTAGCATGGTCAATTCACCTAACCTGCATATTGCTAGACTGTGGGAGGAAACCGACGCAGACACGGGGAGAATGTGCAAACTCCACACAGTCAGTCGCCTGAGGTGGGAATTGAACCCGGGTCTCTGGCGCTGTGAGGCAGCAGTGCTAACCACTGTGCCACCGTGACAACCACCTGAAGAAGGAGCAGCGCTCCAAAAGCTAGTGCTTCCAATTAAACCTATTGACCTGGTGGTGTGTGATTTTTAACTTTGTACACCCCAATCCAACATCGACATCTCCAAATCATGACATATGCTCTAGATCAAGACAGACACACAAATATAAAAATGAAAAAGTGTACAGAAAATAATTGTTCTAGCAAATAAATTCGATATGTGCCCAATCTCAGTACAGTTTATTTTTACTGATGCACAGCACTTTGACAGATCCAACCAATCACAAGTCACATAGCGAAACTTACTTCTGAAGTCGAATGAGGTAAGTTTTGTTGTCCACATCATACACATTGTTTACCCTCATTCCTAGTAAGCTGAAAAAAAACCAAAAAATTTAAATTGTTTTAAATATGGACAAATAATGAAAAATGTATACATAATCATCATAAAACTAAGTAGTTTATTATGGAATGTTTACAGTGCAAAATGTGACCATTCTGCTCATCCAGCCTCTTAACTCTCAAAAAGCTACTTAGAACTCCCCATCCTGCAAATTGCTTCTCCAAGTAATTATCCAATTCCCTTATGAAAGCTGAAAATTGAATCATTACACTTTCAGGTACTACATTCTAAATCTTAAATACTTGCATAAAAAGAGATTTTCCTTCACATTGGCAAAAGACAATTATCTTAAATCACTATCCTCTGGTTCTCATTTTTCTACCTATGTATTCCATCCAGATCCTCGTGATTTTGAAAACCTGTATCAAATCTCCTTTCAACTGAGAACAGTAACAGGCTTTGCCAATCTATCCTTTCATTATCAGAACTATGTTTTTGAATCTTTCCTGCATCCTTTTTAAAATAATCTAATCTAAAAAAAAAAGATGGTGAGCAGGATTGAACATTTATTTTATTTAAGGATGATTTAATGTTTTATGAAAGGTTCACCAGGACTTTGTTGTTTCTATTTCCACACAATTTATTTATTTATAAAAAGGTATGATCCTGAACGGTTTATCAACCGTTTCCTCAACCTGATCTGCTACCTTCGATAATTTGTGCTAATACACTCCTAACACTCCTGCATCCTTTTATCATTAAAAAGGTATCTACAAACAACCTGTTTAGATATGTGATGACAGGTAGGATTTGAACCTGGGCCTTCTAGCCCAGACCTAGGAATACCATCACTGCGCCACAAGAACCCAAAAATACAATCTTTGTTATTCATAGCCAATTGGCAGGAAATCAGCTTTTCATTTAACACTGCAGGGTTGGCGATGGCCTAATGGTATTATTGCTAGATTATTAATCCAGAAACTCATCTAATTCAAACCCGGGTTCAAATCTCGCCATAGTAGATGTGAAATGTGTATTCTATATTTTAAAAATTTGGAATTAAGAATCTACTGATTGTCATGAAAGCATGCTCATTCTCAGAAAAACCCATCTGGTTCACTTATGTCCTTCAGGGAAGTAAATCTGCCATCCACACCTGGTCTGGACCACATGTGACTCCAGACCCACAGCAATATGGTTGACTCTCAATTGCCCTCCGAAATGGCCTAGCAAGCAATTCAGTTGTACCAACCTCTAGAAAATCTCAAAGAAATGAAACCGAACAGGTCACCTAGCATCAACCTAGGCACCAAAGACAACGGCAGAAACAGACCTGTTGATCCTGCAAAGTCCTCCTCACATATCTGAGGGCTGGTGGCAACGTTGGGAGAGCTGTCTCACAGACTAGTCAAGCAACAGCCTGATATAGTCATCTGTACGAAATTATAGCTAATAGACAATGTCCCAGACACTACTATCACCATCCCTGGATATGTCCTGTCTCACTGGTAGATCAGTCCCAGCAGAGGTGGTGGCACAGTGATATACAGTCAGGAGGGAGTTGCCCTGGGAGTCCTCAATGTTGACTCTGGACCCCATGAAGTCTCATAGCTTCAGATTTAACATGGGCAAGGAAATGTCCTGCTGATTGCCATGTACAGTCCTCCCTCAGCTATTAAATCGGTACTTCTCCATGTGGGACAATATGTAATTATAGAGAGTCATAGAGATGTACAGCCCAGAAACAGACCCTGCGGTCCATGCCGACCAGATATCCTAAATTAATCGAGTCCTATTTGCCAGCATTTGAACCATATCCCTCTAAACCGTTCCTATTCATATACCCATCCAGATACAATTGCAACATTTAAAAGGTATCAGCCTCCATCACTTCCTTTGGCAGCTCATTCCATTCACACACCACTCTGTGTGAAAAGGTCACCTCTTAGATTCATTTTAAATCTTTTCCCTCTCACCCTAAACCCACACACTTTAGTTCTGGACTCCCCCCAACCACAGGGAAAAGACCTTGTCTATTTACTCTACTCATATGATTTTACAAAAGTCTATAAAGGTCATCCCTCAGCCTCCAACACTCCAGGGAAAATAGCCCCAGCCTATTTAGCCTCTCCCTAAGGCACGAACCATCCAACCCTGGCAACATCCTTGTAAATCTTTTCTGAACCCTTCCAAGTTTCACAACATCCTTCCTATAGCAGGGAAACCAGAATTGCACACAATATTGCAAAAGTGACCTAATCAATGTCCTGTACAGCTGTAATATGACCTTTCAAATCATACACTCAATGCACTGACCAATAAAGGTAAGCATACCAAACATCTTCAGTATCCTATCTACCTGCAACTCCACTTTCAAGGAACTATGAACCTGCAATCCAAGGTCTTTTTGTTCAGCAACACTCCCCAGGGCTTACCATTAAGTGTATAAGTGCTGCTAAAATTTGCCTTTACAAAATGCAACACCTCACATTTATAGAAATTAAACTTCACCTGCCACTCCTCAGCCCACTGACCCATCTGATCAAGATCCCATTGTATTCGGAGATAACCTTCTTTGCTATCCACTACACCTCCAATTTTGGTGTCGCCTAGCTTAAAAAAAGCCATCTGCTTTGCCATCTTTCTTCTTTCATTAAGAAGCTGTTCATAGAAGCTGCCAGATAAGACTTTATGCCACTAACAGCTATCCTGCTGCATGTTCCATTGTTGTCATTATCTAAGAGCTGCAACTGCTTCTCAACTTCCCTCAGGATAGAAGACAAAACTAAAGTGGAAAGTTCCCGTAATGCTGCATTCTGGACTTCATCATCTTCATCTCAAACTTCAATTTCCCCCGCAGCAACAAGTTATAGATAAGTCTCCGCTTCTTCAAATCCAACTTGCTTTGCAAGAGCAACACAATGTTCTTTGATTGCTGGAAACTCCTCAGATGGATCAACACCTTTAAATCATGAAGAAAATCTGGGAGAACCTTCTGCCAAACTGCATGTAAGCAGTCCTCACTGACATCGCCCCTGGCTTCCACAATGATATCAATAGCATTCGTAATGTTAATGCTCTTCCAAAATTGAAGAACACTGTCCTCATTATACTCCTCGGTAGCTGCAATCAGCTTTCCAAACGTGCGCCTTAAATAATAAGCTTTAAAAGCTGCTATTGCACCCTCGTCCATGGGTTGAATGAGAAAAATTGTGTTCAGAGATAGAATAGCACTTTGATGCTTTCAGAAAGCTCACCAATGGTGGGAGAATGGCTTTGTGCATAGCTCAAAATATGGAGAATCTTACATCTAAATCTTTGCTCCTGCAATAATTTCTAAAAACATCCTCAAAAACATCAACAATAAAGTCAGAAAAAAATTGCTCTATTATCCAGCCACCTTTGTTTGACCTGAACTAAACACCTAAAGTGGACTTAAAGTAATTGGGGATGGAAGTGCATAATAGCCAATGGGAGTTTGTGTTTTAAAAATATTGTTCTCCAATTCACCAATCGCATTATAGACAAATCGCGTTGACAAAGTGCACATTACAGGAGAACAAACTGTAACCGTAAGTACTAGAAACACTTAAACGTCAGATCTTTAAAATTACAAACAAGATGCCATATGGATGTAAGTACAAGCATTCATAAGTCAAACGTTTGTAATTCAGATAACCCCTATACATCACACAAAAAAAATCTAGCTTTATATAGTGCCTTTCACATCTCCAAGGCAATTCAAGCACCTATACAACAGATGAATAATGTTTGAAATTAATTACAATTGTTATTTGGGCGAAACAGCATCCATTTGTACAGAAGCAATTTCCACAAATGACAAAGAACACTTTTGATTTTCTTTTTGGTAGTTGTAAGTAGTAGACATGTAGATGTCTTACTGCATCACAAACTCACTGACACACAGCATTGCCCCTTTCTGTCTCAGGTCATAAAGTCAGTATCATGGAAAGAAGCCTCTTGGTCGACCGTGTTCACATAGGTCATTAAGCACCTGTCTATTCTAATCCCATTTCCCAGCATTTGGCCCATAGCATTGTATGTGTTTCAAACTAAAATACCTTTTAAATATCGTGATGATTTCTATCTCAACCACTTTTGCAGGCAGTGAGGTCCAAATATTGAAAATATACATGAGGTATTAAACTTGAAAGTCCTTCACCAAGAAATGCTCAAATTGAAGGAGATGGTTTATATGAAGGACTTATCAGCCAAACTTGGTCAATGGAAAGAGCTGAGGGAATCTACACGAGGAAAGTGATCTCATCCTCATTAAACTTATTGCATGTGCAAATATCTATGACAGTATTACCAAAAACTGCCGTTTTTACAAACAGTCCCATTTTCACAAATCAATCATGCTGTTTTGCATGACCACCTGCTAAATGGGATAGATTCAAAACAAATCTAGTAACTAAAAAAAGTAAAGAAAAGGGAGGAATTCAATAAGGAGTACAGTTATTTTAAATCAATCTGTTATGACACACCTCTGGCAAACAGGGCTTGAGGTAGGGACACTTACACAGCACTACATTTCCTTTCCAATAAGGAGTATGAGAAAGGCATATTCCTCACCCTGAGCAGGGTGAGGAATGGATGTTGCAGGTTCCAGGGTTTAGATCTTTCATTAAGAACAGGCAAGGCAGTAAAAGAGGGGGAGGTGTGGCCTTGTTAGTCAAGGATAGTATAACGGTGGCTGAAAGAACTTTTGACAAGGACTCATCTGCTGAAGTAGTGTGGGCTGAGGTTAGAAACAGGAGAGGAGAGGTCACACTGCTTGGAGATTTTTTATAGGTCTCCGCAGAGTTCCAGGGAAGTGGAAGAGAGGATTGGCAAAATTATTCCGTGTAGGAGTGAAAGGAACAGGGTGGTCATTATATTACCTCCCCAACATTGACTGAAAATGCTATAACTCTAGTATGTCGGAAAGATCAGTTTTTGTCCAATATGTACAGGAGGGTTTCCTGACACAGTAAGTTGAAGGGCTGACAAGAGGGGAGGCCACACTGGATCTGGTGCTTGGTAATGAACCAGGCCAGGTGTTTGATTTAGTTGTAGGTGAGCACTTAGGAGAGAGTGACCATAATTCAGTTACATTTAGTTTAGCGATGAAAAGGGATAGGTACATGCCACAGGTCAAGAGTTATCGATGGGGCAAGAATTAGGATGCATAGAATGGGGAAGCAAAATGCAGGGGATGCAGACAATGGAAAGGTGGAGCTGGTTTAAGGAACAGATATTGCGTGTCCTTGATGGGTATGTCGCTGTCAGGCAGGGAGGAAGTGATAAGGTAAGGGAAGCGTGGTTTACTACAGAAATTGCATCTCATGTTAAGCAGAAGGAGGAAGCTTATGTGTTGATGAGGCAAGATGGTTCAGATGAGGCGATGGAGAATTGCAAATCAGCTAGGAAGGATTTAAAGGGAGAGTTAAGAAGAGCAAAGAGAGGACACGAGCAGTCTTTAGCAAATAGAATAAAGGAGAACCCCAAAGCTTTCTATAGGTATGTGAGGAATAAAAGGAATACGAGGGTAAGAATAGGGCCAGTCAAAGACAGAAGTGGAAAGTTGAGTGTGGACCCTGTGCAGATTGCAGAGGTGCTAAACGATCATTTCTCATCAGTTTTCACTCGGGTAAAGGAGATTATTGTAGAAGAATGAGGTACGAGATATTAGACTAGAAAGGATTGAGGTTAGTTACAAACAGGTGTTATCAATTCTAAAAGGAGTGAAAGTAGACAAGTCCCCTGGGCCGGATAGGATTTAACTGAGGATTCTGTGGGAAGCGAAGGAGGAGGTAGCAGAACCTTTGGCGTTGATATTTGAGTCATCATTGTCTACAGGTTTAGTACCAGAGGACTGGAGGATTGCAAATGTTGTGTCTTTGTTCAAGAAGGGCAGTAGAGATGACCAGGTAATTATAGGCCAGTGAGCCTTACTTCTGTTGCAGGAAAGGTTTTGGAAAGGATTGTAAGATTTATAATCATCTAGAAAGCAACAATTTGATTTCAGATAGTCAACACGGTTTCGTCAAGGGCAGGCCGTGTCTCACAAACCTCACTGAGATTTTGAGAAGGTGACCAAGTATGTAGATGAGGGTAGGGCATTTGACATGGTAT
The DNA here is from genome assembly GCF_004010195.1 of Chiloscyllium plagiosum. Lineage (NCBI taxonomy): Eukaryota > Metazoa > Chordata > Chondrichthyes > Orectolobiformes > Hemiscylliidae > Chiloscyllium > Chiloscyllium plagiosum. The sequence goes on from NC_057719.1 coordinate 35,147,091, forward strand.
ACATGGACTTCAGTAAAGCCTTTGATAAGGTTCCACATGGTAGGCTGTTGACGAAAATGCAGAGGCATGGAATTAAGGGTGATTTAGAAGTTTGGATTAGAAACTGGCTTTCTGAAAGAAAGCAGCGAGTGGTGGTTGATGGAAAATATTCAACCTGGAGTCTGGTTACTAGTCGTGTGCCACAAGGATTTGTTTTGGGACCACTGCTATTTGTCATTTTTATAAATGACTCTGATGCAGGCATAGCTGGATGGATTAGTAAATTTGCAGATGACACTAAAGTCGGTGGAGTGGTGGACAGTTTGGAAGAATGTTACAGGTTGCAGGGGGACTTGGATAAACTGCAGAACTGGGCTGAGAGGTGGCAAATGGAGTTCAATGCAGCTAAATGTGAGGTGATGCACTTTGGGAAGAATAACAGGAGGCAGAGTACTAGGTCAATGGAAAGATTCTTGGTAGTGTGGATGTGCAGAGGGATCTTGGAGTCCATTAACATAGATCCCTAAAAGTTGCCACCCAGGTTGATAATGCTGTTAAGAAGGCATAAGGTGGGTTAGGTTTCATTCATTGAGGGATTGAGTTCCGGAGCCACAATATCATGCTGCAACTACACAAAACGCTAGTGCGGCCACACTTGGAATATTGTGTACAGTTCTGGTCGCCATATTTTGGGAAGAATGTAGAAGCATTGGAAAATGTGGTCTGGAGGGAAGGTCTTATGAGGAATGGCTGAGAGACTTGGGTCTGTTCTCATTGGAAAGAAGGCAGCTAAGAGGGGATTTGATAGAGACATACAAGATGATCAGAGGATTAGATAGGGTAGACAGTGATAGCCTTTTTCCTAGGATGATGACATCAGCTTGTACGAGGGGGCATAACTACAAATTGAGGGGATGATACATTTAAGACAGATGTCAGAGGTAGGTTCTTTACTCAGAGAGTGGTAAGGGCGTGGAACACCCTACCTGCCAATGTAGTCAACTCAGCCACATTAGGGAGGTTTAAACAATCCTTGGATAACCACATGGATAATGATGGGATAGTGTAGGGGGACAAGCTGAGAATAGTTCACAGGTCGGCGCAACATCAAGGGCCGAAGGGCCTGTTTTGCGCTGTATTGTTCTAAGGTGTTTGTCAGAGGAAGCTAAAAAACAAGGACCATAGCATGCAAATAAGAGGAGCATGTTATTGAGCCAAGCAACCACAAATCAACTGACCAGATCAAGCATCACAGTTCTGCCACAAAGAAGTGGTTAATAATGTCTGATTGAATGACTAATTGGAGGGGCAGACTTCACAAGTATCCACTTCTTCAATGATGGGACAGCCCAGCAGATCTGTACAAAAGAAAAGGCTTAAGTCATTTCTCATCAACTTTAACAAGAAAAGATGGATTTCAATCTCCTACTGAGCTGCCCAGCATAACAGGTGCCAGTCTTCAGTCAGTTCAGGGTAGTTAAGGATATTAAAAATGCATTGAATGCAGCAAAAGCTCTGGGCAATAACAATGTCTATTGATGTAATCCAAAACACTGCCTTATCTATGACACTGACATCCACCCTGCAATGTGGAAAATCATCCAAGTCAGTCCAGACCACTAAAGCAAGACAAATCCAATCCAATCCAATCCAGTCCAATTACAATCTGCCCATTTTCAATCATGAACAAAGCGATGGAAGGTGACAATGTTTTTAACAACCAACACTTACTCAGCAATAATCTGTTCAACGCAAGCCGCGACATGATCACTCAGTTCCAGGCCTCGATACAACCTTGGTGTAACCAGAGTTTGGATTGGTTCAAAAGAGCTGATGGATTTTCATCAGACAGCAGGCGTGTGGGGCACTGATCTTTGCAAGGTCAAAAAGCTAGGGGATGGGTGAGCCGAGGGTTTTTGCATGAAGCACATTAATTTCATTGGTGATTTATTGCCATTCAATCAGTGTGATGACCTACGCTAAACAGATGTACATACCCCATCAGGATGGTCCGATAGCTCTCCACTTCTTTAAAAGGCCTGAACCACCCCCATTCTCCACTCCACATGAGCCCCAGACATGCCTGTCTCCTTGTGAGTTATGTGGAACATTCCTTATTCCAATCCTACTCAGGCTATCCCACAACATTTTCATCAGTAATTGTTGACATAATTGATGCTGCCTCCCTATCTCATTTGGAATTGGAAAAACGTATCAATTTTGTTTCAAGTTTCTAACTTTCTCTCATCTTCACCTGGTTCATCACTGACTGTGTTTCCTTTTCTGGGAACAAGCTGGCCACTGATGTCTACTACAAATCCACTGCCTTGACTACACGTCCTCACACCTGATTCCTGCAAGGACTCCAATCCATTATTTTAGTTTCTCCATCACATCTGGCCTCAGACATGTCCACCTTTTTCATCAACTGAGGCTTCCTCACCACTGTGGCTGACAGGGCCCTAAGCTGTGTCCAACCCATGTCTCACATTTCTGGCCTCACTCCTTCCCTTCAACAACAGCAATAGGGTCCACTTTGACCTCAATTTCCACCTCACCAGTCTCCACATCCAAAGGAACGTAAGGGGTCATTTCTGCCAACTCCAACAGGATGTCACTACCAGACACTTTAATCCCCTCTTCTCCTTTGTCAACATTCCACGGCGTCTGTTCCCTTCCGGGCACTTTGGTCCATTCCGCCTTCGCTCCCAATACCTCCTCACACCTCTACAGCATGTTCCCATGCAGAAGATGCAACACTTGCCCATTTACTTTCTCTCTTCTCACTATCCAAGGTCCCAAACACACCTTCTAGTTTATCGTATTTGCTGTTCAGAATATGGTCTCCTCTGTAATGGGGAAGTGAAATGTAGAATTTCAAAAATCCAAAGAACTGTGGATGTTGAGATTTTCCAGCAATTTCTGTTTTTGTATAGATGAAATGCAGTAAAAACAACAAATGCTGAAGATAACAGCAAATCAGACAACATCCATGGAGAGGGAGCAAGCTGATGTTTTAAGTCTGGATGACCTTCCATCAGAGCTAAAAGTGAAGTGTGGAGGGGAAAGCATTTATGCAATATTTGAGGGGTGATGGCGAGCATAGCGGGTATAGGTTGCTGATGGAGAAAAGATGTTGATAGCTCAGTTTAAGTGATTGGAACAGGAGAATGGTAGAACAATGGTGTGAATCCAGTCAGACTTGAAAGGACACCAAGTGGAATGATAACAAGTTAAAAGAATGGGAAAAAATGAGAGTTGGTTCACAATATTGAGTTCAACACCTTTAAATTAAGTCTAGAAGGCTGTAAAGTGCCTAGTCTGAAGATGGTACGTTGTTCCTCCAGTTTGCAGTGTGATTCAGTGGAAGACTACGGCATGCAGAGAAGAGACATGTGGGCATTCAAGCAGGATGCAGTGTTAAATTGACCCACTACGGTAAAGTCAGGGTCCTGCTTATGCACAGACTGGAGGTGTTCCGCAAAGTGAACACGCAGTCTAGAGAAACCAAATGCAAGTAGAGTAGGCCACATTGGGTGCGGCAAGATTGGAGGAGTATTGGTGAAATGCTGCTTCACCTGGAAAGACTGTTTATGCTCTTGGATGATGAGCAGGGAGGTGGTGAAGGAGCAGGTGTTACATCTTGTGTGGATGCATAGGAAGGTGCCATGGAGAGGAGGTGGTGGTGTTGGTGATCGTGGAATGGACTAGGGTGTCCTGGAGGGAACAATCCCTGTGAATTGCAGACAGGGGAGTGAAGGGAAGACATGTTTGGCGGTGTTGTCCTGGAGTTGTCTGACATGTCAGAGATTATCCGTTGAACGTGAAGGCTGATGGGATGAACAGTGAGGATAAGAGGTTCACTATTCTGAGTGATGGGAAGGGGCAAGGGCAGAGGCATAGGTGATAGGTCAATGCAGTTGATGGCCCTGTCAACCACAGTGGGTGGGAAATCCCGATTATGCAAGAAGACAGGCATGTCAGCAGTGCTGTTTTGGAAGGTGGCATCATCCAAACAGATACGACATAGACGAAGGAACTAAGAATCCTTGCAGTTCATCGGGGTGTGAAGAGCTATAGTAAAGGTAGCTATGGGAATCAGTGGTTTTGCAGTGGACAGTTTATTCCCCGAAATGGAAACAGAGAGTTCAAGAAAAGAAGGTGAAATGCAGATTGGATGTCAGCTTTGCCAAACACCTACAAAAATGACTTCAAGCTTTCAGTTGCTTGCCACTTCAACACACCACAGAGTTCCCACACCAACATTTCTATCTCAGGCTTGCTACAGGTCCTAGCTCCCCGCCCTGCCATGTGTTCACCATCCCTCCGGACCTGCCCCTCTCTGAGGATGAGAGATCAGTCCTCAGGAGGGGTCTCACCTTCGTTCCCACACGTTCTCGGGTCAATGAATTCAATACACGGAGTGACATTGAACGATTCTTCCGCCGCCTTCGCCTCCGTGCCTTCTTTT
>NC_057719.1:35154136-35175136 GCF_004010195.1 Chiloscyllium plagiosum
GAATCTTCTGTTCCCTAGATGCTGCCTGACCTGCTGTGCTGTTCCAGCAATAAAGTTTCGGCTTTGATCTCCAGCGTCTGCAGACCTCACTTTCTACTCAAGTGAAGTTCATTGCAAGCTGGACCTCATCATCCACAAAGATACCAATATGGAGTTTCACAATTTCAGAACATGAACATCTTCCTCCAGGTTTGCTGGCCACCCCCAACAAAGTTGATCCTGATTTGTATGGTTTGCTCCCAGCACAGCCAACCCATTTTCAAATATTCACAGTGCCCAGTTAGCATTTTGCTCTCTTAGTTTATCATCAGCAATCCCTTTGTCTGCTTCTCTTTATTCTCTCTCTCAGCACGTCTCCATCAATTTGATTCACACTTTCCTCTCTCTCTTCCTTCTATCACCACTACACACCACACATTAAGTCATAAGCTAAATAACTATATTTCCCAACTGCTTTCAATTCTGACAAAAGGTCACAACATTCAGCATTAACTCTGTTTTTCTCTTCACAAATGCTGCTGAGTTTCTCCAGCACTTTCTGTTTTTATGGCATCATTCAGGCTTGAAAATGTGTTGCTGGAAAAGCGCAGCAGGTCAGGCAGCATCCAGGGAACAGGAGAATCGACGTTTTGGGCATAAGCCCTTCTTCAGGAACCATACAAATCAGGTTCAACTTTGTTGGAGGTGGCCAGCAAACCTGGAGGAACATGCTCATGTTCTGAAATTGTGAAACTCCTGAAGAAGGGCTTATGCCCAAAACGTCGATTCTCCCGTTCCCTGGATGCTGCCTGACCTGCTGCGCTTTTCCAGCAACACATTTTCAGCTCTGATCGCCAGCATCTGCAGACCTCACTTTCTCATCATTCAGTCTATGACTGATACGTACAAACATTCACATCCCCCACAAGGCAAGGGCATGTCCAGTATGAAAATCTTCCCTTGATATTGATCTTCATTCAAACAATATCTTGGTGCTACCCTCACTGAACCCCACACCAGGAGCCGGGGAATTAACAGTGACCATCAACTTAACTTGCTGAAAATGTGTTGCTGGAAAAGCGCAACAGGTCAGGCAGCATCCAGGGAACAGGAGAATCGACGTTTCGGGCATAAGCCCTTCTTATGCCCGAACGTCGATTCTCCTGTTCCCTGGATGCTGCCTGACTTGTTGCGCTTTTCCAGCAACACATTTTCAGCTCTGATCTCCAGCATCAGCAGACCTCACTTTCTCATCAACTTAACTTGACCAGCCATATAAATAGAATAGCTAGAAGAGCAAATCAGAGTCTCAGATTTCTGCAGCAAGTAACTCAATTCCTGAATTCCTAAAGCAGGAATATTCTCCATTTGCCTAGAAAACTGCAATTCCAACAACACTCAAAAAGTTCAATAAAATCCAGGATAGAACAGTCTGACTGAATGGCATTTATCCGCCATCTTAAACAGTTAATCCCTCAACTACGACCGCAGAGTCTGAGCAATGTATACTGTCTACCAAACATATTGCAGCAAGTCAACAAGCCTTCAAGGTTGCCTTGTGAAGTTACCAATTAAAATAAGAGCAGCATATTTTTCGGAAACCACTACCTGCAAATGCTCCCCAGAACTAGTCTGGGAAGGTCGGTACGGACGAGATGGACCGAAGGGTCCGTTCTGTGCTATATGACTCTGTATACTCAATAAGACCTATAAATATGTTGCCATTCCTTCACTGTTGCTCAGTCAAAAACCTGGAATTCACCCAAAAGAGAAGTACACTGCATGCATTACAACCCTGTATAATATAATTATTACTATCATCTTAAAGGCAATTTGATGGCCAAAAAAATGTTGGTTTTGCTAGCTTTGTCAGCACCGTCCACAAGGGCAAATGTAAATAAAATCACTAAAACAAAACGTTACAAAATCGAACAGCGGTTAAATAGGACAGGGCTAACTAGGAACCTTCTAAAACCCTACTTTCCACGAAGACACTTGGTTAGGTTTGGACTAAATCCCACCCCCGCTCTCCTGATGCCTTGCAACGTTAAAGGCGCTTTACAAATACAACTTGGTGTCACTGACAGTTTACTGCGTGGCCCAGAAACTCGAACATGTTTCCGAATCATATGGCGTGATTTTCAGCAAGTTAATAGTCAAGCTTATACGGAGTAAGGAAAACCTTCCAGTACCTCTGCAGTTCAGATACAATCGCTCGGATATCGATGGTGTTGAATCGCGACTTCATTTCGCCGCCAGTTCAAGCCGAGGGTCCTGCCACCGTCTCCGCGGTTATCTGCGCAAGAACCAACTCCATACGGTAAGAAACAAAGGCCAAACCTCCATACTGCGACCGCGCAAGTCAAAATATTATAGGACAATACCTGAAATATTGAACATATCTGCCAACACTGAAGCTTTTAAGTAATACTCTCCTGTTTTAACTTAGTGAACAGTACTGGTTACTGGGAAACAGCATTATGCCATTGAAGTTATGCTTATGTGGATTAAATTTGATTTCATTGATTTATTGTCACGTACTGAAGTGTAGTGAAAAGTTTTGTTTACGGAAAGTACAAGTAGATCATAATAAGCAAATATGTACAAATCAAAAAGACATACAAAGGCATACAAAGTTACATTGCACAGGGTCTGAGCTAGGTGAGATCAACATTAACAAGAGCAGTATTATTTGAGGCTAGAAAGTCCATTCATCAGTATTACTATTGGCCGAATAGAAGCTGTTCGTGAATGTGCTCATGCCTGTATTCAGGCTTCTGTATTTTCTACCTGACAGAAGTGGTTATAGGAGATCATTATGAGGATGCAATGGGTCTTTGATGATGTTGGCAGCCTTTCCACAGTAACAAGCTGTATAAATGGAGTCCATGGATGGAAGGTTAGCTTCTGTGACAGTCTGGGCTATGCACACCATTTTAGATTAGATTAGATTACTTTAGATTATCTTAGATTAGATTAGATTACTTTAAATTACTCTGTAGTTTCTTATGGTCCTGGGTAAAGCTGTTGCCATACCAGGCTGTTATGCACTTGGACATTAAGCTTTCAATGGTGCATCTGTAGAAGTTGGTGAGGGTCCGTATTGACATGCCAAATATCCTGAGCCGCCAGAGGAAGAAAAGGTGTTGTTGTACCTTCTTGACTATCGCTCCAACGCGGTTGGTTATCGTCATTCTGAGGAACTTGATGGTCTCCACCCTCCCAACCTCAGTTTCATTGATGTAGATGGGGCTAGAGGTTACTCTCAATTCATGGTGATCAGTGATTCTTGGGATTTAAAATGTATGGTCAGGATCGTAATGAAGCACAAGCTTATTCATAGCATTTTACACTGTAGATTATTTGCATAAATTCCATTTGTAAACTACTGGATTTTCTTTCCATCATTTTTTAAAGCAATTATGTAGAAAATTGTAATAGTGTGTGCAATATCTGATCCTCTGCAGTACCTGTAAAGAACTATTCTCAACTGGTATCAAAAGACAGAGATATACTGTGTTTTCTTCATACCTTGCCCAAAACTCCAAACCTTGGAGTACTCAGGTTCTCTTCTTGATGCATGTTATCCTGCGGAAACATTTATCCAAAGAAAAAGGATCTCTCCAGTTGGCCACTGCCATCCAAATAAGACAATTCATAACCACCTTGTCAGACATTTGAACCAGAATTATTTAAGCCATGCTTGTGCTCAAATATGTATCAATTGAACTTAAGGAAAACAGATAATGTTTCAGCTCCCACCAAAACTCCATAGTATTGCCTATGCCCCATTCATTCTTCAGCTTTTTGACATGCAGTTGAGTGAAAATACCAGTCATAACTTTGTTTAAAGGGCCAAATGGACTTTCAAAGCTAAACCAAGCACAGCACAACTTTGTGTTCAAAGAGAAAGGTTTATATCTATATGACATTCTCTATGACCACCAGACATTATAAAGCATTTTGCAGCCAATGAAGTACTTTCTGAAGTCTGTTGTAATGTAGGAAATATGGTAACTAATTTCTGTTCAGCAAACTCCTGCAAATATGATGATGAACAGAGGAGCAGATTGGAAGGCAGATTTTGGAAAGGTGACTTTTGACATGGGTGACTTTTGAATTCCCTAATATTGACTGGAACCTCCTTAATTCAAATACTTTGTCAGGTGTGTCCAGGAAGGATTCCTGACTCAATATGTAGATAGGCTGACTAGAAGGGAGGCCATATTGGATTTGGTGTTTGGCAACGAACCAGACCAGGTGTCAGATTTCTCAGTGGGAGAGCATTTCAGTGATCACAACTTCCTGACTTTGCTATAGTCACATACAGGGATAGGAGCAGATGATATGGGAAATTATTTAATTGGGGGAGTGGGAATTACAATGCTATTAGGCAGGAACTGTCTAAATTGGGAACACATTCTCAGGAAAATGCATGATAGAAATGTGGAGGTTGTTTAGGGAGGACTGTCTGATAGAGCTGGAGAGGTTTGTCCCACTGAGGCAAGGAGGTCCAAAGTTAAAAATCACACAACACCAGGTTCTCATCCAACAGATATATTTGGAAGCACTAGGTTTCAGAGTGCTGCTCCTTCATCATGTGGCTTTTAACTTTGTACACCCCTGTCCAAATCCGGCACCTCCAAATCATGAGGCAAGGAAGGGGTGGTAGGGTGAAGGAAGCTTAGGTGACAAGGGATGTAGAACATCTAGTCAAAAGGAAGAAGGAAGCTTACTTAAGGTTGATGAGGCAAGGATCAGACAAGGCTCTAGAGGGTTACAAGGTAGTCAGGAAGGAACTGAAGAATGGACTTAGGAGAGCCAGATGGGAGCATTAAAACGCTTTAGCGGGTAGGATTAAGGAAAATCCTAAGGCATTCTCTGCTGATGTGGGGAACAAGAAGATGGCCAATGTGAGGGTAGAGCCAATCAGGGTAGTGGAGGGAATATGTACCTGGAGTCGGAAGAGATGGGGAGGTCCTTAATGAATAATTTGCTTCAATATTCACTACTGAGAGGGACTTTGTTGTTTATGAAGACCGCATAAAATAGGCTGATATGCTCGAACAAGTTGATGTTAAAAAAAGAGGATGTGCTCAAAATGTTGAAAAACTTGAGGATAGATAAGTCTCCTGGGCAAGACGGGATATACCCAAGGTTACTATGGAAATGAGGGAAGAGATTATCAGCAATGATCTTTGCGTCCTCACTGAGTAGTGCCAGGTGATTGGAGGTTAGCAAATGTTATTCCCTTGTTCAAGAAAGGGAATAGGGATAATCCTGGGAATTACAGACCAGTCAGTCTCATGTCTGTGGTGGGCAAATTATTAGAAAGGATTTTGAGAGACTGGATATATGATTACTCAGAAAACCATAGTTTGATTCGAGATAGCCAGCATGGCTTTTCAAGGAGCAGGTCATACCTCACAAGCCTTATTGAGTTCTTTGAGAATGTGAAGAAACAAGTTGATGAAGATCAAGCAGTGGATGTGGTATACGTGGATTTTAGCAAGGCAATGGATAAGGCTCCCCATGATAGGCTCATTCAAAAAGTAAGGAGGCAAGGGATACAGGGAAATTTGGCTGTCTGGATACAGAATTGGCTGGCCCATAGCGGACAGAGGGTGGTAGTAAAAGAAAAGTATTCAGCCTGGAGCTCGGTGATCAGTGGTGTTCTGCAGGGATCTAATCTGGGACCTCTGCTTGATGTGATTTTTATAAATAACTTGGATGAAGAAGTGGAAGGGTGTATTAGCAAGTTTGCCAATGACATGAAGGTTGGTGGACTAATGGATAGTGCAGAGGGCTATTGGAGGCAACAACGGGATATTGACAAGATGCAGAACTGGGCTGATAAGTGGCAGATGGAGTTCAACCTGGAAAAGTGTGAAGTGATTCATTTTGAAAGGTCAAATATGAATACAGAATACAGGGATAAAGGCAAGATTCTTGGCAGTGTGGAGAAACAGAGGGATCTTGGGGTCCATGTCTATAGATCCCTCAAAGTTGCCACCCAAGTTGGTAAGAAGGCATGTGGTGCTTTGGCTTTCATTAGTAGGGGGACTGAGTTTAAAAGCTGTGAAGTTATGCTGCAGCTTTATAGAGCACTGGTTCAACAACACTTGGAATATAGTGTTCAGTTCTGGACACCTTATTATAACGAAGGATGACGAAGCTTTACAGAGGTTGCAGAGGAGATTTACCAGGATGCTGCCTGGACTGGAGGGCATGTCTTAGGTTGAGAGAGCTAAGGCTTTTCTCATTGGAGCAAAGGAGGCTGAGAGATGACTTGATAGAGGTGTACAAAATGATGAGAGGCATAGATAGGATGAATAGTCAGAGACTTTTTCCCAGGGCAGAAATGGCTATCACAAGGGGGCATAAGTTTAAGGTGACTGGAGGAAGGTTTGGGGAGATGTCAGAGGTCGGTTCTTTACACAAAGAGTGGTAGGTGCGTGAAATGGACTGCCAGAGGTGGTAGTAAAGTCAGATACATTAGAACTCTTGGATAGGCACATGGATGATAGTAAAAGAAGGGTATATACGTTAGTTTAATCTTTAGAGTAGGATAAAAAGTCAGCACAACATCAAGGGATGAAAGGCCTGAACTATGCTGTACTGTTCTTTGTTCTAAATACTTTGAAATCTTCTTTCAGGTACCTGAATTCACAGGATTTGTTGAGCTGCATTGTTGTAGTCCCTTTTCCATCACTAAGTTATTTATGACTTTTAGCTTTAATGTTGAACACAAACCATTCATAAGTTACGTACAATTTAGGTGAAAGCATGTCTTCAATGTTTCAAAATCTCCACAGTTAATTTATTTTCTTGAGATCTATTTAGGGTGGAATACACTTTGCAATAATCTCTCCTCAACTGCGATAGAAGTGATGTCATTCATAGTTGCTCTGACTTGTTGATTACATCTGCTGCAATTTCATAATTTTGCCTTAATAAGTGGAAAAGCAACTGCCTGTTCCACGACATATCACCTTACATTTTGACCAGTGCCAGGATAGGAAAATTTGCAGTCATTATGTCTTACTAATACTTTCATGTTGATTGACTTCTGTGTTTGAACTTGCATATTATCATGGTTAGACTTTCATCATGTTACTGACAAGCAAGTGATCTGTATTAGAATTTGACTATCATAAGTGCAAATGTAAAGAGCGCTGGATGGATTGCATCTTATGATGATTATCAGGTCATGTTAGTGCCAGTGGCCTGTTGCTCACATGGTGCCATGACAATTTGTGCAAATGTCTTCTAATTTATAGAATTCCTACAGTGTGGAAGCAGGCCATTCAGTCCATCAAGTCCACACCAACTGTCCAAAGAGCATCCCACCCAGACCTAACACCCTACCCTATCCCTGTAGCCCTATATTTCCCAAGGCTAAACCACCTACCCTGCACATCCCTCAACGCAAGGAGGAACCTAGCGTGGCCAGTTCACCTAACCTGCTTAACTTTGGATGATGGGAGGAAACCCATGCAGACACGGGGAAAATGTGCAAACTGCACACAGACAGTTGCTCAAGGGTGGAATTGAACGTGGGTCCCTGATGTTGTGGGGCTAACCACTGAGCCACCAGGTTGCCCTTAAGAATGAACAGGCAGCTATAAAAGAAGATAAAATAAAATAAACCAAAAGATTTAAATATAAATATATTTGGAAGATTTTAAAACACATAGTAAAACTACAACTCCATCTATCCCACTTTATTGTGTTCAAACACCAAAGAGAATTTGCTTTTCTATCACATCTATCAGTTTAACTTAACTTTTTCTTTCAGTTTCCAATCTTGAGAGTTTGACAGACTCATCCTTAAAAGCAGCTGAAAATGTGTTGCTGGAAAAGCGCAGCAGGTCAGGCAGCATCCAGGGAACAGGAGAATCGACGTTTCGGGCATAAGCCCTTCCTCAGGCTTATGCCCGAAACGTCGATTCTCCTGTTCCCTGGATGCTGCCTGACCTGCTGCGCTTTTCCAGCAACACATTTTCAGCTCTGATCTCCAGCATCTGCAGACCTCACTTTCTCCTCATCCTTAAAAGCACACAAGCTGAGCCTAGACTTTCTCAGTTTCAAATAATCCTTTCGGGGTTCTAACCAACAGTTCTTGTTGGGCTCAACAAAAATCATTATACTGGGGTAACCTATTTTCTAAATTAACACCTTTCTTTAGGAGAAACTTTTTAAATATTAAACTTAAAACAGGATTTCTGCAAACTGGAAAAAAGCTTTCCAAATAACGAGGTCTTCTCCAAGCAAAAGAATCCTGATTTTTCTAAACTAATGCTCCCACTGTTGTTCTGCCCACTCAAAATTCTCCCAATGCAAACAAAATCCCATTAGTATCCCAGAAACTGCTTCCCTCATATTGGTTTTAGAAAACGCATTATACCAAAAATAATGACAAGCTAATTATTAAACTCCTTAATACATTCACACCAAAACCCACATGACACAAGTTCAAAATCCAACTGTCAATGTTCTGTAAATGGTTTCAAAATGTACACAAGGCCTGTATGTGCACTTCTATTATACTGCAGAGCTTGGATAACCTGTACCAACCGAGAAACAGGGCTCAATAATTTCCATTAACAAAATGTACAATAGACTCTCAATATCACACTAAGAGACAAAGTCACCAAAAATACAATAATTTCTAGGGTAAGTATGCCAAGCTTAGTGAGGCTAATCAAAAGGATAAGGTTTCTCTGGTTTGGACATGTACGCAGGGTGGACGACTATATTCCTATAGTCACTAAGAAAGAAAGTAGCGATGGAAGGGTGCTGATCCCTGCTGTTTTTTTTTTAAGATTACATTACAGCGTGGAAACAGGCCCTTCGGCCCAACAAGTCCACACCCATACCCCTACATTTACCCCTTACCTAACACTACGGGCAATGTACCTTGGCCAATTCACCTGACCTGCACATCTTTGGACTGTGGGAGGAAACCCTTGTAATATATATGTGATTTGGAAGAGAATGTAGGTGACCTGATAAAGTAAGTTTATAGATGACCTCAGGAATGGGGGAGCTACAGATAGTGAGAAGGATTGCCAGAGGATACTTTAAGATATATAACATTCATCAGCAACTGCTGCAATTTATTGACAGGAGCAGTTCACCAGGAAGACTTCAACAATGCCTCTCTCACTTCCACTATGGACCAGACTGTATACCCAGAATGCCAGGCACTTACTCACTTATCAAAGCAAATCACCTACAGAGGTTTTGAGTCTCCAGTGTGCTCTCATGAGGCAGAGGAAGTGCTACAAGGACATTCCGAGAGGCTTGCCCGTAATCGCTGCACGTAACAGTAAACAACTAAAGCGACATGGCCTCTGTTGAAAACAAGAACCTGCCAGAAGCAGAGACAGAACCTGAAAAAAAGGAAATCTCAAGGCAGTAACTTGTCTGTGGACTGCCAGTTTTATTTGGATTAGGAGCTGTAGATCAGCAGTCACCTGGTCTGCAGATTGTGAAGGAGCAAAAATGGCCTTTAGTACAGTGATATGTTCTTCTTGTTAGATGTGGAAGTTTAAAGAGTGTTTCAGGGTTACTGCGGATTATATCTGCTATAAATGCTGTTGGGTGCGAATCTTATCAGATCAAATGGATCGGTTGGAGAAACAGTTAGAAGCAATGAGGAATTTGCAACAGCAACAGTATGTGATGGAAGGGGGGGAAGTCTCAGATACAGTCACATAGATGGGTTAACTCCAGGAAAGGTAAGACAGGTAGGTACCTAATGCAGGAGTCTTTTGTAGATATACCCATTTCAAACAGGTATGCTGTTTTGGAAAATGTAGGGGGTGATGGATTCTCAGGGGAACGTAGCACGAACAGTCAAGTTTCTGGTATGGAGACTGGCTCTAATGCAACGAGGGGTATGTCGGCTTCCAAGAGATCAATTGTGTTAGGGGATTCTGTAGTCCGAGGTACAGAAAGACGTTTCTGTGGCCAGCAGCGAAAAAGCAGAATGGTGTGTTGCTTCCCCGGTGCCAGGATCAAGGATGTCTCAGAGAGGGCGCAGAATGTTCTCACAGGGGAGAGTGGCCAGCAAGAGGTCATTGTCCACATTGGAACCAACGACATAGGATGGGAAAAGGTTGAGATTCTGAAGGGAGATTAAAAAGAATTAGGCAGAAATTTAAAAAGGAGGTCCTCGAGAGTAGTAATATCTGGATTACTCCCAGTGCTACGAGCTAGTGAGGGCAGGAATAGTAGGATAGAGCAGATGAATGCATGGCTGAGGAGCTGGTGTATGGGAGAAGGATTCACATTTTTGGATCATTGGAATCTCTTTTGGGGTAGAAGTGACGGATTGCACCTAAATTGGAAGGGGACTAATATACTGGCAGGGAAATTTGCTAGAACTGCTCGGGAGGATTTAAACTAGTAAGGAAAGAGATCAATCTGAGACTGGTACAGTTGAGAACAGAAGTGAGTCAAACAATCAGGGCAAGTAGGGAGAAGGTAGGACTAATAAATTAAACTTCAAAGCAAGGGGCCTAACAGGGAAGGCAGGTGAACTCAGGGCATGGTTAGGAACATGGGACTGGAATATCATAGCAATTACAGAAACATGGCTCAGGGATGGGCAGGACTGGCAGCTTAATGTTCCAGGATACAAATACTACAGGAAGGATAGAAAGGGAGGCAAGATAGGAGGGGGAGTGGCATTTTTGATAAGGGATAGCATTACACCTGTGCTGAGGGAGTATATTCCCAGAAATACCTCCAGGGAAGTTATTTGGATGGAACTGAGAAATAAGAAAGGGATGATTACCTTATTGGGAATGTATTTTGGAACCCCTAATAGTCAGAGGGAAATTGAGAAACAAACTTATAAGGAGATCTCAGCGATCTGTAAGAATAATAGGGTGGTTATGGTAGGGGATTTTAACTTTACAAACGTAGACTGGGACTGCCGGAGTGTTAAAGATTTAGATGGAGAGGAATTTGTTCAGTGCGTACAAGACAATTTTCTGATTCAGTATGTGGATGTACTCCTAGAGAAAGTGAAAAACTTGACCTACTCTTCGGAAATAAGGCAGGGCAGGTGACTGAGGTGTCAGTGGGGGAGCACTTTGGGGCCAGTGACCATAATTCTATTAGATTTAAAATAGTGATGGAAAAGGATAGATCAGATCTAAAAGTTGAAGTTCTAAATCGGAGAAAGGCCAATTTTGACTGTATTAGGCAAGAACTTTCGAAAGCTGACTGGGGGCAGATTTTCACAGGTAAAGGCACGGCTGGAAAATGGGAAGCCTTCAGAAATGAGATAATGAGAATCGAGAGAAAGTATATTCCTGTCAGGGTGAAAGGAAAGGCTGGTAGGTATAGGGAATGCTGGATGACTAAAGAAATTGAGGGTTTGGTTAAGAAAAAGAAGGAAGCATATGTCAGGTATAGACAGGATAGATCGAGTGAATCCTTAGAAGAGTATAAAGGCAGTAGGAGTATACTTAAAAGGGAAATCAGGAGGGCCAAAAGAGGACATGAGATAGCTTTGGCAAATAGAATTAAGGAGAATCCAAAGGGTTTTTACAAATACATTAAGGACAAAAGGGTAATGAGGGAGAGAATAGGGCCCCTCAAAGATCAGTAAGGCGGCCTTTGTGTGGAGCTGCAGAAAATGGGGGAGATACTAAATGAGTATTTTGCATCAGTATTTACTGTGGAAAAGGATATGGAAGATATAGCCTGTAGGGAAATAGATGGTGACATCTTGCAAAATGTCCAGATTGCAGAGGAGGAAGTGCTGGATGTCTTGAAACGGTTAAAGGTGGATAAATCCCCAGGACCTGATCAGGTGTACCCGAGAACTCTGTGGGAAGCCAGAGAACTGATAGCTGGGCCTCTTGCTGAGATATTTGTATCATCGATAGTCACAGGTGAGGTGCCGGAAGACTGGAGATTAGCAAACGTAGTGCCACTGTTTAAGAAGAGTGGTAAGGACAAGTCAGGGAACTATAGACTGGTGAGCCTGACCTCAGTGGTGAGCGAGTTGTTGGAGGGAATCCTGAGGGACAGGATGTACATGTATTTGGAAAGGCAAGAACTGATTAGGGATAGTCAACATGGCTTTGTACATGGGAAATCATGTCTCACAAACTTGATTGAGTTTTTTGAAGAAGTAACAAAGAGGATTGATGATGGCAGAGCGGTAGATGTGATCTATATGGACTTCAGTAAGGCGGTCGAGAAGGTTCCTCATGGGAGACTGATTCGCAAGGTTAGATCTCATGGAATACAGGGAGAACTAGCCATTTGGATACAGAACTGGCTCAAAGGTAGAAAACAGAGGGTGGTGGTGGAGGGTCGTTTTTCAGACTGGAGGCCTGTGACCAGTGGAGTGCCACAAGGATGAGTTCAGCAACCATCAGAATTAATGGCACGGGATTGTCACTAGGGGAGCTAACGCTGGAATGTGAGAGATCTGTTGGGATTCCTCTTGTGACCTCTTTGTTTAATATTTCGATAAATAATTAACAGCCAGGAATCTCAAAACACAATGGCTGACTGTGCAGATGGTACAAAGTATATGGTAGATTTTACAATTGATTGGCAATAAATTGAAGATATCATAGTGGTGCTCCGTGGCAGTGTGTAAAGGGATATTACTGTGCAGAACTGAGCTGAAATAGTAAGCTAATGAAGTCATTTTTGAAATCATTCATGCAGCTGCATTTAGAGTACTGGATGTAATTCTGGTCACCAGGATCCATAACATCTATCAAAAGCAAAATGCTATAAATGCCAGAAATCTGAAATGAAATCGGGGAATGCTGGAGAAATTCATATGTCTGGAAATATCTTTCAAGAGAGAAACATTTTTGAGTCCAGGACAACTCCTATTCAGAACCAAGGAGGAATGAAAGTTAACTCTGTTCCTTTCCATACACGTGGCCAGACCTGCTGAGTTTTACCAGCAATAATGACTGGAATAATTTTTAACACAATGAAGAGTAACTTGAATAATTGAAGGCTTGGAGGGATGGAATACAAGGGGCAGTTTTATAAATTGGGCAGGTTTCCCACTGGAAAGGCAAAAGTTGGGAAATGATGTTGATATTTTAGGTTCTAGAATCAAAAAATCCCCACAGTTGTGGAAGCTGGCTAATTGGCCCATCAAGTCTACAGTGACTGAGGCATATGGATAGGATGAATAGTCAAGGTTTTAACTGCAGGATAGGGGAGTCCAAAACTAGAGGGCATAGATTAACGGTGAGAGGGGAAAGATTTAAAAGCGATTTAGGGGCAACCTTTTCAAGCAGAGTGTGATGTGTGTATGGAATAAGCTATCAGAGGAGTTGGTGGAACCTGGTACAGTTGTAACATTTAAAAGACATCTTGATGGTTACATGACTAGGAAGGATTTAGAACTATATGGGCCAAATGTTGGCAAATGGGACTAGATTAATTTAGGATATCTGGTCAGCATGGACGATTTGGACCCATGAGTCTGTTTCTGTGCTGTACATCTCTGAATCTATGACTATGATTCTACATAGATAGGCTTGGACAAAGAAATGGCAGATGGAATTTATCTGGACAAATGCAAGGTGATGCATTTTGGAAGATTTAATGCTGGAGAGAATTGTACAGTAAATGGCAGAATTCTTTAAATAGATGCAACATACAGAGGAATCTAGGCATACAGGTCCACAGTTCCCTGAAAGTGGCAATACAAGTTGATGAGATGGTCAAGAAGGCATATGGCATGCTTGCCTTCATCAGTCAGGGCATAAACTTTAAATATTTGCAAGTCATGTGGCAGCTGTTAGCTAGTCCACATTTTGGAATATTTTGTACAGTTCTGGTTGCCATGCTACCAGAAGGATCTGGAGCCTTTGGAGAGGGTACATAAAAGGTTTACTAGGATGTCGCCTGGTTTGGAGAGTATAAGAGATATTGGTTTGTTTTCACCTGAATGTTGAAAGGATGAAAGGTGACTTGACAATAGTTCACAAAATTATGAGGGACTTGATAGAATGGATAGTCAGGGCCTTTTTCCAAGGGTTGACACATCACTCACTTGGGGACGTAGGTTGAACGTAAAAGGGGGTAAGTTTAAAGGAGATCTGCGAGGTAATTTTTGTTTTACACAGAGGGTGATAAGGTCTTGAACGCACTGCCAGAAAAGGTGATGGAGGCAGATACAATACTTTGAGGCATCCTGACAGATATATAAATAGGCAGGAATTAAAGGGATACAGATCATTTAGAGGCAAAAGATTGTTAGTTTAGAAAGACATCATGTATCAGCATAGTCTTGGTGGGCCAAAGGGCCTGTTCCTATGTTGTATTTAGCTTTATTCTTTATATTCTCAAGGATATATGGGAAGATGGCTAACGTGTTTCATCTGTGGTACTTGTAGCAGACCTTGCTTTTCCAGAATCAGTTTGTTCACTGATCAAAAGTAATACAGAAAACTACCTCAACTGAACTTATCAAAGTTCTGAGGCAATGTCTTAAACCTAAGTGGGACATTGGCAGTGAGGTCCCATCTTGTAAAGCTAACACCAAGCAGTGGAATCCATCAATTATTTGAGGTGATTCTCAACTCCTATCATCCTTCTTACCACAACATATTTTATGCACAGATAAATGGATGTGCTGTGAACTTGTTTTTGTGCCTACTGAATTTGGGACCAGTATTCAGGGCACAAAGTCTACATAGCAGCTAAATCCCTTTTATATTTAGCTGAATGTAAATTTCAAATGGAGTCTGCTAATCATGGTCCTAAAAATCAAATTCCTGCAACTCCATGTACTGACTTGATATTTGTGCTTGTTGTGCCCTTTTGTCCAGAGCTCTGTCTATTGATATTTGCTTGTGCACATTTGTCTCGTTCTCCTGACCCCAATCTGTATTATTGCCTATACCTCCCTCGAGAGACAGACATTGAACCAAATTGCAGTTTTCTGTCAGCTTCTGCAAACAAAATATAGGGTACAGTCAATTCTCTATAGGGTAAGTGGACAATGTAAATAGCAAACGGCATCGAACTGAACCTTTGAATTATGTACGTGAACCGGACAGAAAGTCGAAACTGAAAAAGTGTTCTCTTTGGGATTGTTTTCAGATTTCTTAGAACGGAGAACTTAAGTAACTTAAACAATAAATTCCTTTCAAGGAATATTTTAAATCAATTTGTAATGACATGGTTATTAGCAGATACTCTGTGAAATCTTTTTGAAATCCTCTAAAAGTTGCTTCGTATTCTATCTGTTTTGGCACAAAGCCATGTGTAAAACTAGCAATTAATAGTTTTGGATCAAATTACCCCGATCAATGTTCCTGGAGTTCAGGAGACGCAATGGAAATATAAATCTTTAAATATTAAAACGTCATTTCAATTATTATGCATTCCTTTAACTTGAAGTTTCAAATTTGGAACCGAAGAGTTTCATTTTGTCGGGGGCGGGGGAGGACGTAGGGGTGGTGCGGTGCGCGGGGACTGTTGAAATCCAAAATCGCCTGGAAACCGGAGTAAACAAACTCATGCAGGATCGGCGGACATTTCTCCTTTTTTTAGGACTTGCATGTAACTGATTTCCGTCAAGGTGGAGAACTACGACAATCTTATTCGACATGACAAGTATGATAGACTTATTGAATGACGGAACTGTTAGAGAGAAACCTTGTTACAACCAAAAGGTGCTGGTTCATTTCACATTCAGCAAGTTACTCAGAGCTAAAGGTGAGTTGATATTTTACTGAATATTGAGAAAACAAAAGTAACTGTAAATTATTAAAGACGATAATTCGGTCTCTATTGTCGTTCTTAACAAAAAATCATAACATTTTCTTAATGAGGAGGGACAAGAGACTGGAGGTACAAAGCGTTTTATTTTGTCCAGTACATAAAAAAAATCATGCACATGAAAAAAAATTATAAAAATGGCATTCATTTCAAATGGACTGGAGTACAGAGGGGAAGAAATTATGTTTCATTTGCACAGAACCTTGATAGGTCTCCAGAGCATTCAGTGTTGAGCACCAAACATTGAGAAGCACATGTAGCAAAAAACTATGGATGCTGGAAATCTGAATTAAAAGCAGACAGCTGGAAATACTCAGCATGTTTGGCAGTGGACAGAGTTAACGTTTTGAGTGCAATATGACGACTAGTATACAAACGCTGCCAAACATGCTAAGTATTTTCAACACATTCTGTTTTTATTAAGATGTAGAGGTGCCTTTGTTGGACTGGAGTGAATAAAGTCATAAGTCAGATGACACCAGGTCATAGTCCAACAGGTTAATTTGAAATCACAAGCTTTTGGAGTAGTGCCCCTTCATCAGGTGAAGTCCTGACAAAGGAGCAAAGCTTGTGATTTCAAATAAACCTTTTTTTTATTTAAGGTAGGGACACAGAGGCCTTGGACCTCTTCATTGCAGATTTACAAGAATATAAAATGTTAAAATATTAGGAAATATTCCATTACTTTTATTTCCTTTAAATTTAGCAGGAAAGAGCGTCTAGTCAAATGTTTACAATGATAGGAGATTTTATAAAATAGGTAAAGGAACATGATTTTCTTGCTGGGAAAATGGAGAACAATGAGATAATATTATGCTCGATGATTTCATAGTTGACTTCAGAGTTCAGATTTCACTTTCAAACAAAGGATCATGTAAACCTGGGCATTGTCAAGACTGAAGTCAGTGTTTTGTTAAGTAAAGCCAGATTAATGATGCTGAGGTAGAGTTCAGCCATGACTTAACTCAATTGTAGAACACATCTGAAGGGATAAATGTTATATTCATACCTATGATTTGTTTAGAATTATAACATTTAGAACTTGTAGCACAAGAGGAGGCTATTTGACATGTTGTGTCCATGCCAGCTCTGCTAGTCCTATTCCCTATCCTTTTTCAATAAGCTAGTAATTTTTTTGCTCTGGTTCTTTTCCAACTCTTCCTTTGAAAACCATGATTGAATTTGCCTCCTCCACATTCCTGATCCGAAGTAGTCACTGTGTTAAGAAAAAAATCTTCCTTATGTTACTGTTTCTTCTTTTGCAATTTACTTTACATCCATGTCCTCTGGTTGTTGGCCCACCTGCCAACAGTTTCTCTCTTTCAGCTCTGTCTAGAGCCTGCAGAGAGTCTAAATACCATCATCAAACCTCCTCTGAACCTTCTATAAGAAGCCTTCCCAACTTATACTCATAACTGAAATCTCATTCTTAGATTCTTTCTTGTAAACCTTTGCTGCAGCTCCCTATAGCTTTCAAACCTTTCCTAAAGT
This sequence comes from Chiloscyllium plagiosum, assembly GCF_004010195.1. Taxonomy (NCBI): domain Eukaryota; kingdom Metazoa; phylum Chordata; class Chondrichthyes; order Orectolobiformes; family Hemiscylliidae; genus Chiloscyllium; species Chiloscyllium plagiosum. The sequence continues at coordinate 35,171,396 of NC_057719.1, forward strand.
ATGATGCCCAGAATTTGTCACAAAACCTTTTTTTCTCATAAAGGTTCATCATAACTCCTTTACTTTTCTACTCTATTTCTCTATTTATAAAACTCAGGATCCTTTTTTTTCCACCACTTTCTCAGCCTGCTCTAAACCTGAAATCTTTCTGGTCCTGCACACCCCTTTGAATTGTACTATTTGTTTTGCCTTGTTTAATTCTTGCTAACAATTTGCATCACTTTACATTTCTCTCCATATCTTTGCCCATTCCACCAGCCTGCCCATGTTTTCTTTAAAGGCAGAAGTGGGAGATTAGAGTCAAGATTAGAGTGGTGTTGGAAAAGCACAGCAGGTCAGGCAGCATCCGATGAAGGGCTTTTGCCCAAAACGTCCATCTTTCTGGTCCTCGGATGCTGCCTGACTTGCTGTGCTTTTGTGGCACCACTCTAATCTTGGCTCATGTTTTCTTTAAAGTTTATCACAATCCTCCTCACATTTTTCAATGTTTCCAAGTTTTTGTGTTAGCTGGTTTAATAAACATCCATTCACATTACTCACATTTCTGTCATTGACTCAACCAACTTCATAACCATGCTGCCACTTTCTCTATTGGCTGATGAGCTTCAGCTTTGCTGGTAAGCCAACAACTGAACGTTAGAAAATTTCCATTGTAAGTAAGACTACGTGTACAGTATCAACCACCTTGCTGTCATCAACCTCCTGCTATGTCACCAAAAAACTCAAAACAAGTCAGTTAAACATGATTTGCCTTTAATCAGTTTGTACTGACATTCCTTAATTAAATCCACACTTGTCCAAGATGAGAGAGGGAATCAGCACCAATAATGTCATCAATGTACTGAAGAAAGAGTTTTGGGAGAGACCCTAATATGACTGGAACAAGGTATATTCTATGTACCCCACAGAGACGGGCATGACTGGGAGCATGCGTGTGCCTGTAGCCACACCATTGACATGAAGAAAGCCTGGGAAGTTAATGGATAAGTTGCCTACTCCTGCTCCCAGTTCTTGCACTGTTATGTTCTTAGAAATGTGTTGAGTGTTTCCATACTCCATGCTACCAAATCTTTGTTTCACACGCCCTGTTTGTTGTTACTGCCAAGACTTTCATCTCACTGAGGTTCTCAACGTTTGCTTGTTCTCCACCAGTTCAGGACTCCTTTTATTACAAACTGTTTTTTCTGAGGGAAACAGAGAGTTATCTTTGAAAAGGACTGCGCAGATGTGTGGGGCATAATCATGTAGTTTGCAGATATATGCAAGCAAGAAGAGGAGGTAATGTGGAAGAAACTACATGGGCACTTGAGAAATGAAAAAGCAATGTTTAGTAGTTGCTACCAGGTGAAAAAACAAAGTGCAACAGGCACAAACAACAAAAACAACAAACAATATGAGTGTTTCATTAAAATAGGAGCATTAGTACATTTGAGAAGAAAGCTTGAAACAGGGGAGGATGGTACTCACCTTGTTAGGGATAATGACTGGAATTGGTTTGGGCAGGTGTCACACAGAAACGTTGAGCTCAAAGAGAGTGTGTTTGCTGTCAATTTAACTACAGGGGGCGTACTCACCACATTTGCAGATACATTGCTTGGTAAGTCATTGCAAGCCACTAAAAATTTTGAAATAAAAAGTTATAGAATACCAAACATATTTAGTTTCAAAATCAGTATTGCTAAAGACATTGAGGCAACCAATCAATCTGAATCTCTACTCTTTAAAATGTTTAGATGGGTAGACTGTGTAGGAATTACAAAGTTTAGCTGCAAGAGCTGGGATGTGTGATTTTGAACATATTTGGTTAATAAGGGAGTTAGCAGAAGAAGGAAAGGAGCTACTCCTTTGTTCTTTCTAAGTTTTTTTCACCCTATAGGCATTGGTTCTTGTGTGTGTGTGTGTGTGTGTGTAGGTGCCAGGAGGTGGGGTTGGTGCAGAAGGCTAGCTATCTGCATAATACAGGATTTGGTGGTAAGATTATTCCAATATATACAAAAGAAAAATAAAACAAAGCTGAAATAAGTAATACATTAAAACAGATTAAGGATGGCTGGGTAGGTGATGCATTCCATTTGCAGAATGTGGGAGCTCTGTGAAGCCACTGTGATCCAGGGCAAATGCATCTACAATATGAGCTGCAGTTCCACTATCTTCAGCTCTACAATCACTGTGAAACATTAGGGAGGGGAAATATCATCTGGATTCTTTATTCCAAGATGCGATCACATCCCTTAGGATAAGGTAATTTGATTAGGTTACCAGTCAAGAAAAGGAGAACATGTTGCAAGGCGGGCAGATAAAGGAACTGTCATGGAAAAGAGCATGAGATGAATTTTAAAGATTTTATAATTTTGCTCTTCTGTCCAGAACAAAGGTGATTTTTATTTTTCTTTTCCCTTTCGAAATGTATTCCACCACATCATCTGTTTGTCAACACTAATTTGAAAATGACCCACAACAAACTCTCTCTTTGAGTTTAAAAAAAAGATGGCTTATTCATGCAATCAAATATATTTGATTTGACATTACTTTCACTGCCTTGTGAGGAAGAGAGAGTTTCAGAGAGTCACCGCCCTCTGTGATGAAAAATACTCTCATCTCTATCTTCAATAGGCAACTCCTTTATTTTAGTTATTCCATCCCTCCTATTTCCTGATTTTTTTCCTGCTTCTGGAATGTTACTTCTTTATCCAGGGGACGGTTAATACAACATATTTACTTGATTCATCTCCTAATAATGAAAAAAATAAGTTCCAAAAACTCACTTTCCATAGGTGCTCTTTATCTTCTAAGGTAGTCCCAAAGGACTGAAGATGACTTTCTTCAACTCCAGAACTATAGGTCCTAAAATGATTAAACAATCTAATGCTGGATCTGAATATCCTAGCATAAGTGTTTAATAGGGTGAGTAAATAGGGTTCTCAAACTTTTACATGTTCCTTCTGCTGTTTTCACATGGGTCTCCAGCTGTTGGAGATGCTGAGAAATGGTTGGAACCTTCACAGATGCTTCTTTTCCAGATTGTGCTGTCTTGGGCAAGATATTCCTATGAATTGTTGGGGAAGCTACAGTTTTTCAAGGATGCACTAAAGATATCCTTGAAGCATTTCCTTTGTCCTCTTGTAACAAATTGCTATTAGAAACTTCTCGGACAGCTCGTTTTACAGGACCAATGTTCACTTTGTTAACGTTTTTTTGTAAATATCTGAAGAAACTCTAACAGTCTTTTTATTTTTAGCTAAGTTGGATTCACAGAGCTATACAGCACAGAAACAGACTCTTCGGTCCAACTCATCTGCACCAACCAGACATCCCAATCTGACCTAGTCCCATTTGCCAGCATTTGGCCCATATCCCACTAAACAATCCAGATGCCTTTTACATGTTGCACTTGTACCTGCCTCCACCACTTCCTCTGGCAACGTGTTCCAAACTTACACCACCCTCTGCATGAAAAAGTGACCATTGAGGTCCTTTTTAAATCTTTGCCCTCTCACCTTAAAACTATGCTCTCTAATTTAGTACTCCCACACTCTAGAAAAAATACTTTGGCTGTGTACCCTATCCATCCTCCTCATGATTTATAAACCTCTGTAAAGTAATAACAGGATAAAAACAATGACTGCAGATGCTGGAAACCAGATCTGGATTAGAGTGGTGCTGGAAAAGCACAGCAGTTCAGGCAGCATCTGAGGAGCAGTAAAATCGACGTTTCGGGCAAAAGCCCTTCATCAGGAATAC
>NC_057719.1:35176131-35183905 GCF_004010195.1 Chiloscyllium plagiosum
ATGCAGTCATCAATGTAGCAGAGGAAGAGGTGGGGAGTGGTGCCAACATAATTACGGAAGATGGACTGTTCTATGTAGCCAACAAAGAGACAAGCATAGCTGGGGCCCATACAGGTGCCCATGACTACCCCTTTGGTCTGGAGGAAGTGGGAGGATTAGAAGGAGAAATTGTTAAGGGTGAGGACCAGTTCAGCCAAACGAATGAAAGTGTCGGTGAAAGGGTACTGTTGGGGTCGTCAGTAGAAGAAGAAACGGAGAGCTTGGAGGCCCTGGTCATGGCGGATGGAGGTGTAGAGGGATTGAATATCCTTACCTCTATACCTATCCATACCTTACCTCTGTAAGGTAATCCCTTGGCCTCCTTAGGAAAAATGCCCCATCTTATTTAGCCTCTCCCTATAACTCAGACCAGTTACAGCAACATCTTTTGTGTACTCTCTCAAGTTTACCAACATTTTTCTTATGGCAGGGTGACAAGACTTAGATGCAGCATTCTGAACGTGGCCTCGCCAAGGTCCTATACAACCACAACATGACATCCCAACTCCTATACTCAATGCACTGACCAATGAAAGAAAGCATACCAAACATCATCTTCACCTGTCTGTCTGGTACTCCGCTTTCAAGGACCCATGTACCTGTACCCTTAGGTCTCTTTGTTCGGCAACATTCCCTAAGGCCCTACCAAAATGCAACACTAATTTATCTTATCTAAATTAAACTCCATCCACCACTGCTCCGACAATTGACCTAACGAATAAAGGTCCCATAGTACTCAGATGATCTTTTTCACTGTCCACAACAGCACCTATTTTGATGTCATTTGCAAATTTACTAACAAATACCCATGATATTCGCATCCAAATCATTTATATAAATGACAAAAATCAATGAACCCAGGACAAATCCTTTGGTCATAGGCCTCCAGTCTGAAAAGCAACCCTCCACCCTCCATCACCACTCTGTCTCCTATCTTCAAGCCAATTTTGTATCCAATTGGCTAGCTCCCCCATGTATACTATGTGACTTAACCTTACTAGCCAAAAGGGTGGTGTTGGCAAAAGCACAGCAGGTCAGGCACCATCCAAGGAGTGGGAGAATCAACGTTTTGGGCATAAGCCCTTCATCAGGAATGAGGCTGTGGGCCGGGCAGGGTGAGGGGTGGCGTTGCTGAGAGATAAATGTGTGGGGTGGGGGGTGGGGAAGGTAGCTGAGAATGCGATAGGTCGATGAAGGTGAGGGAGAAGGTGATAGGTCGGAGAGGAGGTTGGAGTGGATAGATGATGGGTGATGGACAGGTCAGGAGGGCAATGCCAAGTTGGAGGCTTGGAATTGGGATAATGTGGGGGGAGGGGAAATGAGGAAACTGTTGAAATCCATGTTGATCCCATGTGGTTGCAGGGTCTCAAGGCGGAATATAAGGCATTCATCTTCCAGGCGTCAGGTGGTAAGGGTTTGGCAATGGAGGAGGCCCAGGACCTGCATGCCCTTGACGGTTTGGGAGGGGGTTGTTTGTTGCAGGTGCCCCAGAGATGTAATCTGAAATGATCTGCAAGTAGGTGTCCTGTCTCCCCAATGCAGAGGAGACGACATTGGGCGCAACGATACAGTAGATGACATTGGTGGACATTACAGGTAAATTTCTGTTGGATGTGGAAGGGTCCTTTGGGGCCTTGGATGGAGGTGAGGGGAGTGGTGAGGGCACAGATTTTGCACTTCCTGGACTGGCAGGGGACGGTGCCGGGAGTGGGATGTGGGCTGGTGAGGGTTTGGACCTGATGAGGGAGTTGTGGGGGGAATGGTCTCTCCGGAATGCTGATGGGGTGGGAAGGGAAAACATATCTCTGATGGTGGGGTCCATTTGTAGGTGGCAGAGGATGATGCGATATATGTGGAGGGGTGGAAGGTGAGGGCCAAAGGGGGTTCTGTCCTTGTTGCATTGGGAGGGGTGGGGTTTGTCCGTGGTCGTCTCCTCTACACCGGGGAGATAGGATGCCTACTTGCAGATCGTTACAGAGAACATCTCTGGGACACCCGCACCAACCAACCCCACCGCCCCGTGGCTGAATACCTCAACTTCCCTTCCACTCTACCAAAGACATGCAGGTCCTAGGGCCTCCTCCATCACCAAACCCTAACCACCCGACACTTGGAGGAAGAACGCCTCATATTCCACCTTGGGACCCTGATTTTGTGTGGTTGCAATGTGGATTTCAAGAGTTTCCTCATTTCCCTTCTCCCCACATAATCCCAGTCCCAGGCCTCCAACTTGGAACTACCCTCCTCATCTGTCCATCATCTTTTCCATCTATCTGCCCCATCTTCCTCTCCAACCTATCACCTTCTCCCTCACCTTCATCTGCCCATCACATTCTCAGCTACCTTTCCTTCCCAACCCCACCTCCCTCCATTTATCTCTCAGCCCCCCCGGCCCACAAGCCCCATTCCTGATGAAGGGCTTATGTCTGAAACACCGATTCTCCTGCTCCTCGGATGTTGCCTGACCCGCTGTGCTTTTCCAGCACCACACTCTCGACTTTGATTTCCAGCATCTGCAGTCCTCACTTTCTACTAACCTTACTAGCCAGTCTACGATCCAGAACCTTGTTGAACACTTTGATGAAATCCATATAGACAACGTTTATCACACTGCCTTCATCACTCTTCTTTGTCACCTCTTCAAAAATCTCAATCAAATTTGTGACACATAATTTCCCACACACAAAGTCATGTTGACTATTCCTAAACAGTCCATGCATTTCTAAATGCATGTAAAACCTGTCCCTCAGAATCCCCTCCAACAGCTTACCTACCACTGACCTAAGGCTCACTGGTCTATAGTTCCTAGCTTTTCCTTATAGCCTTTCTTAAATAATGGCACCATGTTTGCCAACCTCCAGTCTTCTGGTACCTCACCCGTAGCTGTGGATGATACAAATTTCTCAACAAGGGGCGCAGCAATCATTTCTCTAGCCTCCCACAAAGTCCTGGTACACACCTGATCAGGTCCTGTGAATTTATCTAATTCTATGTATTTAAAGATCTCCAGCACCTCCCCTTCTGTAACATGAACACTTTACAAGACACCCTTATTTTTTTCCTCAAGTTCCTTACCTTCCACGTCCTTGTCCACAGTAAATACTGACATGGTATATTTGTTTGGCATCTTGCCCATCTCCTGTGGTTCCACATATAGATAGCCACATAGAGCTTTAAGAGGTCCTATTTTCTCCCTAGTTACTCTTTTGCCTGTAATGTAAGTAACGTGTGTAGAATCTCTTTGGATTCTCCTTTACTGTACAGCGAGCATTTCTGGTTCAGTGTTCCGATGTCTCAGTGTACCATTTTGTCCGTGGGTGGCGATCTTGCCCTGCCCCAGTGATCCGATGGCCCAGCATTTTTCTAAGTGGCATTCTTGGCGATGGTTTCTCTTTGGAGGCTTTTGGCCAACAGGAGCGGCATTTCGGCTTTCGTCCCATCATATCATTCTCGTTATGGATGTGGTTCTCAGCCCAGCTGTGTCTATTATTTCTTTGAGACCAGGAGCCTTTGAATAGATTTTGATGAACTTTGTCTTATATTACTTTTTGTAACTTATGATTTTACCATGACTTTTGTCATTAATATAGGTGCCATGGTAGGGCGACAAAGAACACACTTTTTTTTTCTTGTAACATGACAGTAAATTCTAAATGCTAATTCTAACTCAATTTGCCAAAGCTATCTCATGTCCCCTTTTTGATCTCCTGATTTCCCTCTTAAGAGTACTCATACTAACCTTATGCTCCTCTATGGATTCACTCGATTCTGATACATTCCTCCTTACTTTTCTTGTTCAGAGCCTCAATTCCTCTAGTCATCCAGCATTCCCTGTACATACCAGCCTTGCCTTTCACACTATGGGAACATAGTATCTCTGAACTCCTGTTATCTCATTTTTAAAGGCCTTCCACTTCCCAAACATCCCTTCACCTGCGAATCATCTCCCCAATCAACTTTTGTAAGTTCCTGTCTAATACTGTCAAAATTTACCTTACTCCAATTTAAACTTTAACTTTTTGATCAGTAACTATTTTAAAACTAATAGAATTATGATCACTTGCCGCAAAGTGCTCTCTCAGTGACACCTCAGTCACTTACCCTGCCTTATTTCCTAACAGAAGGTCACGTATTGTTCCTTCTCTAGTAAAAAAGGAAGTTATCTTGTACATACTTAACAAATTCTTCCCCAAGTCCTTAACACAATGGCAGTCCCAGTCTATGTTTGGAAAGTGAAAATTTCCTACCTTTATCCTCTTGTACACTGATTTTCTCTTCCATATTAAACCTTTAGTCATTCTTTGCTTTTTTTTAAATAGGAGATCTCATCGACATGTATAAACTTCTGACCATGCAGTATGTGGTGTTGCAGTAATAAAGATTCCCCTGATTAAATGGGATTGACACAGAACAAGAGGTCAGTGTCTCATGATATGAGGATAAGATAGGCCATTTCAAACTTAAACAACTTACAATTTCTTGATTCAGAGGGGGGTGAACTTGTGGAATTCTCTACGACAGAGGGCGGTAGAGACCAAGTCACTGAATAGGTTTACAAAAAAAAGTTCTCTCTCTTGGGATGCAGGTGACACTGACTGGACCAGAACTTATTTCCGGTCCCTAGTTGCCCTTGAGATAGTGGTAGTGAGCTGCCTTCTTGAGCCTTGGCAATCCATGTGCTATAGGTAGACCCAGAATGTTACTAGGAAGCAAATTCAACTATTTTGTCCCAGCGACAGTGAAGGAATGGCGATATGTTTCCAAGTCAGTGGTTGGTGAGGTACTCGCAGATGATGGTGTTCCCATATATCTGCCTCAACTAATAAAAGCAAATGTGCCATATGCTTTCTTAATTATCTTATACACCTGTGTTGTTGCCTTCAAGGATCGGTAGACATTGCACATCAAGGTCCCTCTGATCATTTGTACTTCCTGAGGCCCTGCCATTCATCATGTCTTGCTTTGTTAATCCTTCCAAAATGCATCACCTCAGATTTTTCTAGATTGAATTCCATTTGGCACTGTTGTGCTCATCTGACAAACCCATCTGTATCCTTCTGGATTTTAAAGCTCTCCTCCTTGCTGTTTACCACCATTTGCAAAGTTACTGAGCAAATGTCCTACAATTAGTGTCTAGACCATTAATGTACACTACAAATAGAAAGAGAGCCAGCACCAAATCTTGCGCTACACCAGTGGACACAAGCTTCTAATCACAAAACAACCTTCAACCATCACCCTCTGCCTTATCCACTAAACTAATTATGGATCAATTTGCCAAATTGCCCTGGATCCTATGAGTTCATGACCTTGTTCATCAGTCTCCCATAATACCTTGTCAAAAGGTTTACGCAAGTCCATTTGGACTACATCAACTACCTCATCTTACACATCTAATCACGTACCCACAAAACGTAATCACTATCTTCCCTTGACAAAGCCATGCTGACTATCCTTGATCAATCCTTGCCTCTCCAAGTGGAAATTAATTTTGTTTCAGAATTTTTTCCAAAAGTTTCCTGACCTTTAACATTTGACTCACTGGCCTAGAGTGCCCTGGTTTATCCCTACTACCTTCCCTGAATAATAGTACCACTTTAGTTGTTCTCCAGTCCCCTAACATCTTTACAATGATCAGGCAGAATTTGAAAAATTAATGTCAGGTCAATCGTTTTCTTGTCCCCCACTGTAGCCTAGGATACATCGCACCTGGGCATGGATACTTATCCAATTTTAATCATCTGAAAGTCGATAATATTTTCTCCCACACATAGAATCATAAGTACAGAGGCCATTCAGCCCATCTAGTCTGTCCCACCAAAAATACACTATATATTGCCTACACTAGTCCCACAGCCTTGAATGTTATGACACTCAAGTGTTCATCCAATTACTTATTAAAGGTCGCCAGATTACCTGTCTCAACTACCCTCCCAGACAGTGCATTTCAGAGCCCCACCACCCTTTAGGTGAAAGGATTTTTATTTAAAAATCCCTCTAAACTTTCTACCTTTCACTTGAGAAGTGTGTCTCTTATTCTTGACCTTTGACCAAGCGAGCAGCTGCTTTCTATCCACACTGTAAATGTCACTCATAATCTTATACAACTCAACTTTCTGTGCTCCAAAGAAAACTATCCTAGCTTAGTTAGCCTTTCTTCATAGCTAAAACATTCCATCCAAAGGAACATCTTGGTGTATCTTCTCCGCAGCCCCTTCAGTACAATCACATCCTTCCTAGAATGAGGTAATTAGAAGTACACGCGGTATTCCAGTTGTGGCCTAACCAAAATTTTGTACAGCTCCAACGTAACCACCCGGCTCTTGTAATTTATGCCTTGACTGATAAAGGTAAGCATCCTGTATTTGTTAGATTCCTTATTAACTTGCGCTGCTACTTTCACTTGTATTTGAACACACCAACCACCCTTCGACCACCTGCTGCCATGCCCCTTGCCCCAAACCCCTCTTTTCCTTTTGAGCTTCCTGGTGTCCTGCCATTCATTGAGTACTTCCTTGGCTTGTTCCTTCTTCCAAAGTGCATCACATTTATCCACCTGCCACTGATCTCCTCATCTGACTAATCCATTTATATGCTCCTGTAACCGAACACCTTCCTCCTCGTTGTCATCACACAGCCAATCTTCATGTTAACTGCAAGCTTAGTTATCATCCTCCCTTTGATTTCAATTACAACATTTATGAAGATCACAAACAATAAAGGACTCAGCACCAATCCCTGTGGTACACCACTACACATTGGACTCCAGTTACACAAATATCCTTCTACCACCTTCCTCTGTCTCCTGCCATTAAGCCAATTTTGGATCCAACTTGCCATGTTACCCTGCACCCCATGAACGTTTACTCTTTTTATCAGTTTCATATATGGAGCCTTGTCAAAGGCCTTGCTGAAACCCATACAGAGTACATCAACTACCATACCTTCATCTACTTGGTCACCCTGTCAAAATTTGTCTAGATTTGTGGGGCATGACTTCTGTCTGACTATCCCTGAACAAACTCTCTAAATAGAGATTAATTTTCTCCTTCCCTACTTTTCCAATACATTCCCTACCACTTTTTAATGGGAATTTGCTGGTCTATAGTTCCTGGTCTATCCCTACCACCTTTCTTGTAAAGTGGAACCAAATTAGCTATTCTCCCAGTCCACTGGTACTTCCCTGTGGCCAGAGAAGATTTATAAAAAATTGGGTCAAGGCCTCTGTTGTTTCCTTTCTCATAGCTCTCTGGTAGAAAATTCCACAGATTCACTACCTTCTGAGAGAAAAATTCCTAATCTCTGATTCCTGAGTTATCCAGGAAGGCAGCTTGGCAGTAATATGAGCAAGGATACTGTGAACATCCAGCTGAGTGCCGAATAAATGAGAGCTATGACAGCTAACAAAGGGCCTAGAGATGCAGCTTGCTCCAGTTCTTGAGTTGGTTATGTTTCCTGGAGTGTTCTTTCTACTGCATTACTTTGACGCTTGCTGGTGCTGCCCAAGTAACACTGAAGTGCAGAAATGACATGTTAGTGAATCAGACATTTGCGTTCTTAGAGGCTGGCGCATGTCAACTGTCACTCTCTGCAGACACTGGGTGTGTGAGGCTGGCACCCATGGAGCTGAAAATGTGTTGCTGGAAAAGCGCAGCTGGTCAGGCAGCATCCAGGGAACAGGAGAATCGACGTTTCGGGCATAAGCCCTTCTTCAGGAATGAGGAAAGTTTGTCCA
>NC_057719.1:35184673-35282071 GCF_004010195.1 Chiloscyllium plagiosum
ATATCCTACGAAGAGGCAGTCATAGCTGGGGCCCATGCGGGTGCCCATGGCTACTCCTTTTGTTTGGAGGAAGTGGGAGGATTGGAAAGAGATTCCGTGTTGATTCGGTCGCCTGAGATAGAAATAGAGAGGTCGAGGAAGGGGAGGGAGGAATGTGAGACTGTCCAGGTGAATTTGAGGTCGGGTTGGAAGGTGTTGGTGAAGTGGATGAACTGTTCAACCTCCTCGTGGGAGCACGAGGCGGCGCCGGTACAGTCATCGATGTAGCGGAGGAAAAGGTGGGGGGTGGGGCCAGTGTAGTTGCGGAAGATGGACTGTTCCACATATCCTACGAAGAGGCAGGCATAGCTGGGGCCCATGCGGGTGCCCATGGCTACTCCTTTCGTTTGGAGGAAGTGGGAGGAATGGAAAGAGAAGTTGTTCAGGGTGAGGACCCATGGAGCATGTCCTAAGATGTTGGAGCCCAGTTTCCAAATTTTGGCATACCAGCGAGCTGAATCTGTCAGGTCTTCACTTTGACAAAACCTGACAAGAAATCCAATGTCTAGCTCATTTGGTGAGTTCGGAATTTTAGAAACCTGAATATTAAAAAGACGACTGTAATCACTGTTTTCAAGCAGCTTGGCATGTATTACTATACCAAAGGTACTCTATAAATGCAAGTTGTAATATTAGGTCATAAGAAATTAGAGTAGACTGGCCCAAACACATTCAAAAAGATATGCCTGATCTGACTGGAGCCTGAACTCCACATTCCTGCTGAGTTTACACCCCATAACTTTTGACTACTTTGTTGATATGAAATGTCTAGGAAGCCTTGAATGCATTCAATAACATAGATGAAGGAGCTTCATCCAAATTTAGTGATAATACTAAGATGAGAAGGAAAGCAAGTTGTGGGGAAGAGACAAATTGTCTGCAAATTTTGAATGACTGGGAAAAAGATGGCAGGTGGAGTTTGGTTTTATTGCAAGGGTGAATGGAATATAAAAGTAGGGAATTTGTTCTATGTGTGTACAGGTCATTGGTAAGGCCATACTTAGAATATTGTGTACAACTTTGGTCACCTTACATGAGGAGGGGCATACTTGCATTGGAAGCAATTTAGAAAAGATTCAGAGGGTTGATTTCTGATTCTGTGATGAAAGGTTAAGCAGCCAGGTCCTTTTTAATCCTTGAAATTTACCACAATTACAAGTGATCTCATTGAAACATAAAAGATTCTGAAGGTGGTTGACAGGGAGATAATACAGACAATATTTTTCTTCTAGGGGAATCTATAACTAGAGGGCACAGTTTCAAAATAAGAGACCTCCCATTAAAGATTATGAGGAATTTCTTCTCTCAGAGATTCCTTTTATTATTTGGAATTTTCTTGCCCAGCAAGCAGTGAAGTTATATGTCATTGAATATATTTAAAGCTGTGTTAGAATTTGGTTGACCAGAAAGTTCAGAGTTATGGAGGAGCAGATAGGAAAGAGAAGTTAAGGGTGCAACCAGGTCAGCCAGATTTTATTGAATGAGTGAGCTTGAGTTGTCAAATAGTTTATTATACCAAAATGTTATTTCTAAACTGTGCCCCTTAGTTACAGATTCCCCCACGAGGAAAAAGTTATCTGTAAATATACTGTCACATGCTATTTAATTGAGAATTCCAAGATTTTGAAAGAACAAGGACATATCAAAGTTCTGGAAGATACGTTTGGAAATGGTAGTATTCTTTTGCACATGCTGCCCTTCTCCTAGATATTACAGTTTGAGAGGGGCTGCTGAAGAACACCAAATGACTTGGTGCAGTATACCATTACATGGGATACAACACATTTATCGTATTCTGGTGGTGGAGGGAGTGGATGTGTGTCCTGATCAAGGGAACTGCTTTGACCTGAATGGGTTGAGCTTATGTGTTAGAAGTGCATTCATTCAAGCAATTAGAGAATATTCCCTTACAGTCTTAAATTGTGGCTTGTACATATTCAAGATGTTTTGGAAGTAAACTACTGACCTGGTGAGCTATGGTATTTATGTGAGTGGTTCAGCTTTTATAAAAATCAGTTGTAAATCCCAGATGTCGATAGTGTGGGATTTAGCATTGGTAATACCACTGAATGTCAAGGGGCCTTTTTAAAAGATTTTAACATATTTTCTAAATGACCTGCTCAAATGTTATTGTACACCTCTGGAGCAGATAGGACTTGAACCCGGGCCTCCCAGAGCAGGAGTAGGAGCACTACCACTGTGCCACAACAGCTGAGCTGACAGTACCTGACAGTATTCCTAGGCAGTATCCCATCCAAGTACTAACTAGGCATGAGCCTGCTTAGCTTCTGAGATCAAATGATATCGGGCATTTTCAGATCAGTATGGGCATAGGCAACTTTTTAAAACATTTCTCTATTTTATTACTTGTTCAGAGAAGTTATTACACACCTTTGAAACAGATGAGACTTCAACACAGGCCTCCCAGTCCATGGATAGGGACACTTATAAAATCACTGAAGCATCATTGAATTTCTAGCTCAGTTGTTAGCATGCTTGCTTCTGTGTCACAAGGCTCAGGGGTCAAGTCATACTCTAGGGCTGGAGTACAAGTGTCTATGCTTACACTTCACTGCAGAAATGTATGTGCTGCACTACAGGTAGATTGGGTAGCTGCTTGAGTAGATGTAAAAGATCCCATGGCACGACTTTGAGGTCGGGGGATTATCTCCAGTGTGTTGGTTAATATTTATTCTTCAAACAACGACACAAAAAAATTAGATTGTCTTTCATTATCTAAGATGTAATAATTTGGTGTGTGTTTCCTATGCACAAATTGCTTAACATATTTCCAACATTATGGCAGTGATGACAAAACACTACTATAACATTCAAAATTTTTTATGACATTCATTGGATGAGAAAAGCCCCATATAAATGAAAGTTTTCTTTCTCTGGTATTCAGTTGCAAGGGTAACTATGTACATTTAGCCTCCCACAGGCAAAAATTGGGAATTATTCACATGCTGTGTTCACTTAATAAAGATAGTTATTTTAGAAGATCAGCTACTATGTTCTTTAGAAATAAGATCTCCTCACACATAGCAACAGTGATGTGGAACTTCTGAAGAGTATCTAAAGAAAATAATTAAAACTAACAACCAATACCTTCTTATTTTCTATGTACAGTAGTCTGCCTTTATTTTTACACAGAAAATCAATGGGCAGAATCTTATCTCCTTAGAATTTATATTTAGACCAGAACACTTCCAGGTCCAACTCCAACAGTTTGAGATCTGCTTGCCTGCACAATCTTCCTGGAGGTGGCCACTTAACAGGCTGCCTTTAGTAGCCATGTCCAATTCAGATTGGCAAGAAGGCTAGAAATGTAGGAGGGCCAATCAAAGCTCCCAAGATCTGAGCAAAAGGCAGTCTCAACAGGAGAGGTGGACAAAGCTGCTAAAGACAGGTGAGAGACTGAAGGGTACCTCACAAAGGAAGTGACCTCTGAAACATTTTGAATGTATAACAAAAAAACAGTGGTCATGCTATCAAGCCAATGAAATAGAGGTAAATATCTTCAACAATAAATCTACCAAGTTGATAAGATATCAAATCAACTTCACCACCAACAAATTTGTCATCCTCCTGCTGTCAAATGATATGTTCATTTTCATAATGTAGCAGATAATGTATGAAACATATATTACATGCATAATGTATGTATGTCACCACATGCTGACAAATTTGGAGATGGTGGGGTTTTATAATTTTGGAAAGGTGCACATTGGTATGCAGCTACAGCTGTAGCCCTTTGGTCCACACTGAATGGAGGATGGAATTAAAGCAGGCATCATTGGACCCACCCTCTACTTACAACAGGATGCTTTCTCCAGCCATCTACCAGATTTTTGGTGATGGTAGCCTATTGCACCATCATGGAGATGGTGGCATAACCATTCTGCCCTCCCAATTAGCATGTGATTGCCAATAATTGACTACCAGCTTATTTTGGGCAGATATCTATTGCTGTTCCAAATTTATCTTCAATAAGATCACTTGGAGGCAAATCTTATTGTGTATACAACCCAATGTGCACTTTTCCAAAATGACTCCCCTACCTCCAAAGCCATCTCCCTGTGGGTGATAAGATTTTGCACGTGACTTGCTAATATTATGGAAAATAATATCATTTGACAGCAATGTGGTGAGGTTGACTTTATACTTTATTGTAGTAGATTTGCCGTTGAAAATATTTATTATATTTAGTGGAAAATATATCCTGATCACTGTGGCTTGTACTGTTGAAAAATGATGTAATAATAAACTGATATGACTTCATGGACTGACAGTCTGAAAGGTTTGATGTGAATAAATTTAACAGATTTGCCTTCTCAGAGATATTAAAAAAGTTATAACTAAACGCAATAGAGAAGCCAAAAGGGTCTACCACAGAACTGATAATGGACAGAGGTAGATTTAAATACAGTAAAGAATAAGAATGAGAGAGTTCTGCACTTCAAAATACCTTTATTGACTTTTACAAAGCTACTATAAATGGATTTTTTAGGACAAGTGAATCAAAAAATTTTATGGAAGAATTACTTCAGGATCATATTAATAACTACTTTATATAATCTTTTAAATTTAGAGGACCAAAACACCAGGAAACATTGCTTCCCAGGTAAGTACACATATAAGCTTGCTTATGGAATAAAGACAGGGTGTATTTATTTTTAATTCACAACCTTTTTATGTGAATTTCTAACAGTTAAATCAGAGGAATGAACAATATATTGTGCTAATATCGTACAGACTATCTAATGATTTGGAGGTGCCAATGTTGGACTGGGGTGTACAAAGTTAAAAATCACACAACACCAGGTTATAGTGCAACAGGTTTATTTGGAAGCACTAGCTTTCGGAGCGCTACTCCTTCATCAGGTAGTTGTAGAAAATAAGACCGTAAGACACAGAATTTCTAGCAAAAGACTATTTAAGTGAGTGGAAATAATAATCTTAGCTTGTGCCTTGTGACCAGACTTTTCAAACTTCAGGAGAGGAATTACTTGTACGAGAATTTCCAACCTCTGTGTTCCTGTGGCTGTAGAGCTTATATCGCTGGTCCAGTTACATTTCTAATCAATATCAACTCCACGGTAATTGATAGTGGAGAGATTCAACAAGTGAAGTAATGCTGAATCTCAAGAAGAGATGTTAGATTTTCTCTTGATGAAATGGTCATTGCTTTGTATATGGATGACACTAATGTTACTTGACACTTAACCAAAGTCTGAATGTTGCCCAGGTCTTACTGCATGCAGGTACAGTTTTAGTTTCTGAGGAGCTTCAAATGGTACTAATTACTATTCGATCATCAGTGAAAATACCCATTTCTGACATTAGATTGGTGGGAAGTAGCTGAAAATAGTTGTGGACATAGGATTGGGATGAGCGGCCTCCAACAATCTCAAACATGTTCTTTTGTGCCAAATATGACTTCAGTCAAAGGATTTTTTCCGCTCTTTATTCCAATTGTCTTCAATTATGCTATGGCTTCTTGGTACCAACTTCAGAAAAATGTTGTCCAGATGTCAAAGGCAGTCACTCTCAGGTCATTTTTGCAATTCAATTCTTTAGTCTGTGATGACCAAGGTTGACCTGAGTGGCCTTGGCAGAATTCTGACTGAGAATTACTGAGTTGGTTGTTGCTAAGTAATTATTTTGTGATAACAACTGACAACACTTTCACTCATTTTGCTAATAATTGAGAGTAGACTATTGGTTGTATTTTATTTAATGTGCTTTTCATGAGCAGGACCAATCTGGGAATGATTCAATATTGGGTTGATGCCTATGTTGTAGTTTTACAGGAACAGCTTGGCGAAGGGCACAGTTAGTCTGAAACACAAATATTTGAATCATACAGGCGTAAGGACACATGTGGTTGTTGTTGTTCTTGTGTACAGTGTTTTTTTTGGGTTTTTTGGTGATCTCACTTGGTTCTATCCATAGTATATTGTGTCTAAGTCGTCCTCTAAAACTTCACCGGGTTGCCACCTCATTTTAAGTGTGACTAGTGCTGCTCCTGCATGGTGTCCTTCACTCTTCATTGAACTAGGGTTGATCCAGTGACTTGATCACAATAGAGTAACAATACAGGTGTGTCATTAATTGTCAATTATAGTAAAGAGAAATAAATTCTTTGAATATAATTTGCAGTCAGCAATATAGTGTTCATCGTCAGGGACAGATGATCCATTTATCCATAAAATATGCACTAATGTGTCTATTGCAAACAATTTCATACACTGCAGGTTGTGAAAGCCAATTTGGTTAAAACCTACATACCATCACTAATGGGAAAAATATATTTGTTATTGATTGTACTTTGTATTGTTATAACTGTAGAGGGCTATCGGATGGGAGCAAGCAAATCAATTCTACTCCAGGGTCTCTTATGTTGAAGTCTACATTTGAAAATAATTCAGACTGGAATAAAAATTGCCATGTAATTACACCACCCCAAGTTATGAGCAACAGAAGTTGTTGTAAAGATTTGCCAAAGCTGAAAATTCCAAAAGCTGAATAAAGTAACTTCTACACTGTGCTTTCTGCTTTGATTCAAATGAAAGATTGTGAAAGAGTTTTTTTTTCAACACACTTATAGGGGAAACTTGAGTTATATCCAAAAAAAATTAATATCTTCAAAAAATTTCCAGATCATATGTGCTCCATTTGATTTTTTTGAAACTAATCTTCTACATGCCTTTAAGATGTAATTGTTACATTGTAATATTGAATTTAACTTTGTTGAATGTTTTTAAGAGGTTAAACAAGTATAGGTTGCCTGCACCAGACCAATCTTGATTTTGTTGCTTCATGCAATTAGCATAGCGGTCATAAACACTGCAAATTTACTTTTAAAATGGAATCAATGTATACAGATGAAAAGGGTATGGGGGGGGGGGGGGGGGGGGGGATGTAGGACAGGGAAATTAGACTACCATAGACATTTCTTTTGATGCTGGTGCCAAGAATCAGATGATTTTTCTGTATTGTAAAATTGTATGATTTCCATTTTGGAGTCTTGATATTTTTCTTTTGTTCACACATTCCTGAGCAAGAGACTGCTTGAAGGCAAGACTGTGCAAGTTGTGCATTAGTTAAAACACCATTTAAAACTGTATGCTCTAAGTTTAAAAGAGTGCTTTCACTTACATTATATCAATTGGAGTAATCCCATTTTGCGATTCTGTTGCTTTCTCACTCTCCAGGCAGAGAAAGCAAGAGAAACATCATGCGGGTGCCCACAAACCCCACTGATGAGCAGACTTTGAAGAGAGCTGATAAAAAGAGACAGAGAAAGCAAGGTAGAGAAAATGAGGTCATAAGAAAATGCAGGATAGAAAAGGCATTTGAGATAAATAAATAAATGCCACTTTTACACTTTGATATGATCAAGGTTACCGTTTTGGTTCTGTTATCATAGAAAATTTACAACACAAGAAGCCATTTGACCATTCATATCTGTACAGTACTGGTGACAAAAAGCTACCCATCTTTATCAGTATTAGGTTTGAAGCTGACAGATACGGCAATTCAAGTAGACATTTTGAAATAAAGCGAGAGTGTCTGTCTCGACCACCCGTTCCGAATGAGAGTTCCAGGTTCCGAGCACAGTGATCTCAAACATTGAGAAGTTAGGGAAGCAAAGCGATGAAATTGCTCACTAGATCATTTTTGGTGTTAAAAGCTAGCCTTTCAGTTCGTGAAGCATCATTCCATGTGATTTTGGGTACCAAATGCTGTACAATCAGTGGAATGTGAAATCAACTTAACTATAAATAATTCCAGATAAGACGGCTGGATGCCAAAAGCACTAACTATCCAGCAGTAAAAAAAATCCGCTTTCTAAAGGCTGGGCCACTAACTGGAGTAATGGAATCAGTCACGATGCATCACCACATATATAATGAGGCTATCTGAGATGGACTGCTGAACGCGGGGCCCGACCTAATGGTCATGAGGTTGCCGCTTTAAGCTGTGCCGATGCCCTCGGTGTAGGACGGGCGACCAAACCACCCCGGCCATTGTCATTTTTAAAATATTGATCAGTTTTAGAGAAGAACACGTACAAAAGGTTGACTGCTATCCAGTATAAGGATTTAATTTTTGTAAAAAATATGGCTTACAAATTAAGGGCACACTGTCCGTTCACAAAAGAAGGATTCTGCCCCCATCCAAAAGCGGCTCGAGCTGGCAGCAACGGGCAGCTGTGTCCGGTCTCCATGGCAACGATGCGAGATTGCGGCACGCGGCCTGTGGTCAATGCTGCTCGAATTCCCTACCTTCGTTCGCGATGATGTTTCATACTGAAAACTAAATTAGGCATTTAACTTTTGGTTTGTGTCCCTAATTTAAAACCACGAATCGAGTAAGAATGATCACTTTTTAAAAAACTACAAAATTTAACAGTGAGAGCCTGCCATCTTATGCACACCTGGGTTTTTGTGCGAGCCTAATAGCGAGATATGTGAGCCTGGTGTTTGCGAATGGCATGCGATCTACCAGTGTAAATTTCAATCAAACATGGAGTCGTCCACGTCTGCTGTGAGCCAGTAATGCATTTTTTAATCAAGTACTCTTCTTTTGAAAAAAGACTACCGACTAATATCTAAAATAGGCGAAGGGACATTTTCGGAGGTCTGGAAGGCGCAAAGCTTAAAAGATGGAATCTACTACGCTTGTAAAAAGATGAAACAACATGTCGAAAGGTAAATTGATTTTATAATCACCTAATGAAATTACCTTTCTGAGATAACTTAATATGATGTTTTCTTTTAAATCCAAGGAGCTATTTTAGTCGAACTTACCAAGTGCAAGTTATTTGTACTACTTGTTAAAAGCGGTCATTGGAATTTATTCGAATATATTTTAATTACAATGGACCTTGGTTTATCAGCACGAGATTTTAAAAATAATTTTTTTGATACTGACCATTTATGTAGTTCAATGTTGTCACTTTTAACTCGGAGAAAGCAAAAGCTTCCTAAAAACAACCAACTGTACTGTACCATTGGAATTCTCAAGATCAGTCCCAGTATGTCTACCTTGATTCGAAATTTATTTAATCG
This sequence comes from Chiloscyllium plagiosum, assembly GCF_004010195.1. Classification (NCBI taxonomy): domain Eukaryota; kingdom Metazoa; phylum Chordata; class Chondrichthyes; order Orectolobiformes; family Hemiscylliidae; genus Chiloscyllium; species Chiloscyllium plagiosum. The sequence continues at coordinate 35,193,790 of NC_057719.1, forward strand.
GGTTGCTGCTGTAGTAAGAAGCTAAGTTAAAATATAACGAATAAAAACCGAAAGAACTACAGATGCTGTGAATCGCACGGTGGTTCAGTGGTTAGCACTGCTGCCTCACAGGTTCGATTCCAGCCTTGGGTGACTGTGTGGAGTTTGCACATTTTCTGCGTGGGTTTCCTCCCACAATCCAAAGATGTGCAGCTCAAGTGAATTGGCCTCGCTAAATTGCCTATAGTGATCACTATGATATCATAGTGATAGGTGCGTTAGTCAGAGGGAAGTCGGCCTGGGTTGGGTTACTTTTGGAGGGGTTGGTATGGACTGGTTGGGCTGAAGGGCCTGTTTCTATACTGTAGGGAGTCTAATCTAACCTAAAATCAGACACATACAAAAAAGAAACTGCTGGAAAAGCTAGCAACATCAGTGGAGAGAAATCAGAGTTAACGTTTCGGTTCGGGTGACCCGTTCTCATAAAATATAACGTGCTATGTAACGACGTCTGTAATGTGACCCTTTTTTTAAAAACAGAAAAAACCCCAATGAACTGCGAATGCCGGAAATCCGAAACAAAAACAGAAAACGTGGCTGGATCCAAACCGTTAACTCTGCATTTTCCCCACGATGTTGACATTGAGTTTTTCCTAGCAGTTTCTATTTTTCTTTACTTTTTTAGTATTCATTGTGGGCTTCACTGGCTGGGCAAACATTTCTCACCCATCCCTAATTTCCCCAGAGGGCAGTTAAGAGTCAACCACCCTTGTGGTCAGATCAGGCAACTTCTTTGCCTAAAAAGAACAAAAACCAGATTCTTTTTCCCAACTATGGCAACAGTTTGATGGGAGCTAGGATCCTGGAAACATGCACGGATTAACAACACGAGGAGCTGCTTTAGAATTTTGGGTTGAAACAGGGAACTAGGTTTTAAAAAATGTAATCCTCATGAAAGGCTCTTGCCTGAAACGTTGATTCCCCTGTTCCTCGGGTGCTGCCTGATCTGCTGTACCTTTCCAGCACCCCACTCTCGACTTAAAACAAGTAGAAATGGAAATTAATATATTGGACAAACTGGGGCTTCATTTGATATACATAATAGTTTAATTGGGCGGCACGGTGGGCGGCACGGTGGCACAGTGGTTAGCACTGCTGCCTCGCAGCGCCAGAGATCCGGGTTCAATTCCCGCCGTGGTTTGTGCTTCGGCGGGGCGGTGTGGACTTGTCGGGCCGAAGGGCCTGTTTCCACACTGTAAAGTAATCTAAAAAAAAAATCTAATCTAATCTAATCTAATTCATCAACTATGTTATCTGCAAATTTAAACTTTTTTTCCCTTCTGAGAACTCAGGAAACAGTATTTGACAAGGGTGGGGAGTTCAATTCCAATGTGGATGAGATGTGGGTTGGGGAAGGGGGGAGGCAATGTGCAAACGTGATCTGGAGATATTGAGATGGTGCATAGTGCAGAATGAACTAACTAGAGATGGAAAATCAATATCAATGGTACAGTAGAGAGTGAATGACATGGTATGAGTAATTTTAGGTGAGTTAGATGTGGTAGACTCAGCATAGATGAACTGAAAAGGGCCTGTTAGTTCTGTCCTAAGCTCACAGCCTTGCTTTGAATGAATTCAGTCTAGTTACTTTTGATATGTTAAGTAAGGTGTTGACAAGGTTCCCCATGGAAGACTGATTAGCAAGGTTAGATCTCACGGAATACAGGGAGAAGTAGCCATTTGGATACAGAGCTAGCTCAAAGGTAGAAGACAGAGGGTAGTGGTGGAGGGTTGTTTTTCAGACTGGAGGCCTGTGACCAGTGGAGTGCCACAAGGATCGGTGCTGGGTCCTCTACTTTTTGTCATTTACATAAATGATTTGGATGTGAGCATAAGAGGTACAGTTAGTAAGTTTGCAGATGACACCAAAATTGGAGGTGTAGTGGACAGCAAAGAGGGTTACCTCAGATTACAACAGGATCTTGACCAGATGGGTCAATGGGCTGATTAGTAGCAGATGGAGTTTAATTCAGATAAATGCGAGGTGCTGCATTTTGGGAAAGCAAATCTTAGCAGGACTTATACACTAAGGTCCTAGAGAGTGTTGCTGAACAAAGAGACCTTGGAGTGCAGGTTCATGCTCCTTGAAAGTGGAGTCACAGGTAGATAGGATAATGAAGAAGGCGTTTGGTATGCTTTCCTTTATTGGTCAGAGTATTGAGTACAGGAGTTGGGAGGTCATGTTGCGGACATTGGTTAGGCCACTGTTGGAATATTGCATGCAATTCTGGTCTCCTTCCTATCAGAAAGATGTTGTGAAATGTGAAAGGATTCAGAAAAGATTTACAAGGGTGTTTCCAGGGTTGGAGGATTTGAGCTATAGGGAGAGGCTGTACTTAATAGTAAAAATAAACTCCCACTCACCCAAAGCTTTTAAATCTCAAGTGTTAATTTCTTCTTAAAATTAACAAGCCTCCACTCAAACCCCATACCAAAGACAGCTAATGTTTTTAGGTTTAAAATTGTTAATCAAGTTGTGAATTCTAAACCCCAGCTGAGATAATTGTAGCTTTTGAAACCCAGCCAAACATTTATAATGACACTATAATACTACTTGATCAATAAAGTGCTTTATTGAAACCTCATGATCAGATGTTAATGTTTTTCTAATCTCCAGCTGATGTCCCATCAGACCATAGAGTCATAGCATGGAAAGAAACCTTTCAGTCTAACTCATCCACGCCAAGTTTCCCAAACTAAATTAGTCCCATTTATAGAGTTGTAAAGATGAACAACACGGAAAAAGATCTTTCGGTCCAACTCGTCCATGCCATCCAAAATATCCTAGCCTAATCTAGTCCCATTTGCAAGCACTTGGCCCATATTCCTCTAAACCCTTCCTATTCATATACCCATCCAGGTGCCTTTTAAATGTTGTAATTGTACATGCCTCCAATGTTTCCTCTGGCAGCTCATTCAATACACGTACCACCCTCTGTGTGAAAAAGTTGCCCATTGGGTCCCTTTTAAATCTTTCCCCTCTCACCCTCAACCTGTGCCTTTTAGTTCTGGACTCCCCCCACCCCAGGAAAAATATCTTGTCTATTTACCCTATTCATGCCCCTCATGATTTTGTAAACCTCTATAAGGTCACCCCTCAGCCTCCGATGCTCCAGGAAAAACAGCCCCCAATCTACTCCCTATAGTTCAAAACCTCCAACCCTAGCAACATCCTTGTAAATCTTTTCTGAATCCTTTCAAGTTTCAGAACATCCTTCAGATAGGAAGGAGACCAGAAGTGTCCTAACCAATGTCCTGTACAGCCACAACATGACCTCCAACTCCTCCCAATGCTCTGACCAATAAAGGAAAGCATGCCAAATGCCTTCTTCACTATCCTATTCACCTGTGACTCCACTTTCAAGGAACTATAAACCTGTACTCCAAGGTCTGCATTTGGCCCATAAGCCTCAACTTTCTTATTCATGTATCTATCTAACTATCTTTCAAATGTTGTAACTATACCTGAATCTAACACTTCCTCTGGAAGTTCATTCCACATATGAACCACCCTCTAGGTTGCTGTTCAGTTTCCTTTTAAATCCTTCTCCTTTCACCTTTCTTTAAAAAAAGACCCTCCAGTTTTTAATTCTCTCACCCTTGGGAAAAGACCTTTGCTGTTCTTGTCTGTGACCCTCATGATTTTATAAGCCTCTGTAAGGTCACTCCTTAACCTGCTACATTCCAGTGAAACTGGTCCCAGCCTATCCAGCCTCTTCTTTATAACTCAAATTTTCTAGTCATGGCATCCTCCTGGTAAATCTTTTTGGAACCCTCTCCAATTTAATAATGTCCTTCTTATGTCAGGGAAACCTGCAAATGGAGAAAGACTGCGGAAAGTTACAAAATAGAATGATTTGGACATCCTTGTACATGCTGAGTAGGAAAGTCTTTCTGTAACTGTAACAGGTGCTGGAGAAATCCCATCTGGAATACTGTGAGCTGTGTTGGTCCCCTTAAGAAAATATATTATTTCACTAGAGTTAGTTCAGAGAAAGTTCACTAGGATGATCCCTGGTGTCAGTGGATGGCTTGAAAAGCAAAGGTTATATACACTGGGACTCTACTCACTGTAGATTAGAAGAATGAGAAATTATCTAATTGAACCATATAGGATTATTAAAGGGCTTGACAGGGTAAATGCTAAGAGGAGGTTTCCCTCATGGGAGAGTCTACGACCAGAGGGACACAGTTTGAGATGAGGAGGAATTTCTTCTCTGAGGGTTGAGAGTCTTTGGGACTCCAGAAAACTGTGGGACAGAGTCCTTATTTATATTTAAAGCTGAAATAAATTCTCGATCATCCAGGGAATCAAATGTTGTGGGGAGCACACAGGAAAGTGGATGTGAAGAATTATCCATGATCCTATCAAATGGTGGAACAGGCTCAAGGTGCCGAACAGTCTACTCATGTTCTTATCTCTTATGTGGTCTTAAGGAATCACAAAAAGCCAAAACTCGAATACAGTGAACAGTAGGGAAAAGAAATGGAATGTTGGCCTTTATTTCAAAGGTGCTTAAGTTTAAAAGCAAGGAGGTTTTTGCTATAACTATTCAAGGCACAAGTCAGACCACAGCTGGAATACTGTGAATAGTTTTGGGCCCTTATCTAAGGAATGATGTACTACCATTGGAGGAAGTCCAGAGAAGGCTCACTATGCTGATACTGGTATGAAAGGTACAGTATAAATGCAAGTCTTGCTTTAGCAGGGAAGGTTAATTCCAGGTTACCATTGATGGTAGTTTTTGGTACGTCACAGAAGCAGTTTAGTGGCATCAAGGTGGCCATGATTCTGAATTTGCTGTTTTAATATTGATTCAGTGCCCAGCTGGGGCTTTTCTTCAGTGTCTTAGTCTCTACTGCTGCTTAGACAATCTGACTAAACAAACAACAGCCACCAGCATCCTGTACATTCTCTCAACAACATCCCCTGCAAGGAAACTTAGAAACACAGTTTAAAGAGGGAGTAAATTCAGTCCTTCACTGATAACAGTCTGTGCTCAGTTATGTTACAGCACAAGCTTCACAGATGTTGCTGAAATATAATTATGTCTAATATTTACAAAGTAAGAATATATTTCACTATAAATTAATTAAAGTTCCCTTTAACAATCTCAGTAACTGTGGTATCTTTGCAGGGGAGAGGTAAAGGTCTATTTAGATTAACCATGACCATTAATGCTCACCAATTATTAATCTGGTTGACTTGAGGATATCTCTTGAAATCATCTTTCACCATTTTACATGATACTCTTGGGGTACCAGCATACTACAGTTGGAAAATTAGCTCTGACTATTGCTCTGCTATTTCTTGTTTGTTATTTTTTCCATTTTGCTAAACAAATTTTAATTCTATTAACTTCATTGACACTATCACAATTTGAGTTGTGATGAATATTGTCAAATGGATAAACAAGCATTTTAGTTCAAGTTGGCCAAGTATTTCTGTGGGTTAGAGGCCATTTGTGCACATATATGATTATAAGAGTCATACAGCACAGAAACAGACCTTCGGTCTAACTCATTCATGTTACCAGGTTTCCTAAATTAAACCCAGTCCCATTTCCTGTGTTTGGCCCATATCCCTCTAACCCTTTCCTATCCATCTACCTGTCCAAATGTCTTTTAAATGCAGTAATTGCACCCTCCACTGCCACTTCCGTTGGCAGTTCATTCCATATATGTACGCCCCTCTCTGTGAAAAATGTTAGTAAGCTCCTCTCTTATATCTTGGCTAGTCACCTAATCTATGCCTCTCACGATTCTGTGAACTTCTGTAAGGTCAGCCCTTAGCCTCCAACAATCCAGGGAATAAAGTCCTAATCGTCCAGCCTCTCCTTATAATGCAAACCTTCCAGTTTGGTAACATATTTGTAAATCTTTTCTGCACCCTTTTCAGTTTAATAACATCCTTCCTATAGCAGGGTGATCAGAATTTTATACAATATTCTAAAAGTGGCCTCATGAATGCCCTGTATTGCTGCAATATGATGTCCCACCTCTTGTACTTGGTAATGTGACGAATGAAGGTAATCATGTGAAATGCCTTTTTCACCAATTTACCTGCAACCTCCCTTTTAAGGAACAATGTACCTGTACCCTGGGTTTCTCTGTTTGACAACACTCCCGAGAGACTTACCATTAACAACGTAAGTCCTGCTGTGGTTTGTCTTATCAAAATACAACACCTTGCATTTATCTGCATTAAACTCCATTTGCCACTCCACGGCCATTGGTCCAGCTGATCAGGATCTTATTGTACTCTTAGATAACCTTCTTCATTGTCCACCAATTTTGGAGTCACCTGCATTCAAAGATCATATAGTGTGGAAAATGATCTGACTACACTGTCATCATAGCTCAATTGCTGCTTCATCAAATCATTTTCCTTTCACTGTTGCTTCACATGATTTTCTCTGTTCATCGCCTATGTCCAACTTCCTCAAAATCACCAGTGTTACACTCAAAAGCAGTTACTGGACATGATGTACCAAACTCCAGGATTCAGTTTGCTAAAATTGCAGTTTTTAATCAAAACTACCTCACTTTCAAAATTCAGATACATGTGTTGCTTTGGGTGTGAGCCTTCTCTGTGTTATGTAGAGTCAAATGATATCCCCAGTCAAAGCCAGTCATTATCAGTTTGCATATCTGTGTGACCTTGTTCAGATCTACATTTAGTTTCAATACATTCCATCAGAAATATCTCTCAAACTCAACAATCAATTCTCTGCAGTCCTCCATCCCAAACTTCCAAAACACCTTGCTCCTAACCATGGGGCTCAAACTGTTTGGGACAAACAGTTCTATCACCTCAAATGATTTGTTATGCACATCTAATTCTGCCTTGAAACAGCTTGTGCAGACAAATAAACAGGAATTGGCTTTTGATAGAAATCTGAAATGGGAACAGGGTCACTTCCAGAGAGTGGCAGGATTACATTGTGTAAGTGGGCAAGGTCAGTGACCTCAGAACCTGGAGAACAGTTCACACAGGGATCTGATTCAAGTTCGCAGCAGACAGCAGTCCGTTGTAGGAATGAATGTCAAAGACAGTCAAAGGTGGTTACATTTCCCTACTCCAATCTCCAGTTTGACCTTATTGTTGTTCACGCACAGGGACTAAAGGTCATTGTGGCCTTGACTGTTCCTGGAGAAGGAGATTGTATGCTTGATATTTATTAGATAGACTGTAACAGTGTTTGGGTCTCCCAAGAGAGGGGCAAAGAGCAAAGCAGCTCACCTTTCTCTGCTTCAATGTGGCTTTTGAATTTCGCTTTTGGATTTCATTTTCTTCAGCCCTAACAATCAGAGGCAGCTCAGTGCCCTCCGTAAAGAGCCTGATTTGGACTTTCTTTTCCTTTGCAAAGCCGCCTTCGAGCCTGAGTGATTATCCATCAGAATAACCGAGCGGTTGCAGTGCTCCAAAAGTCGTTCCCTGATCTTGGTCCTGGAACCGCTGGAGTTTGGAGCTGAATGCTTCTCCTGAGTTCATTCGCTATCAGATTAGATTAGATTAGATTACTTAGATTAGATTAGATTACTTACAGTGTGGAAACAGGCCCTTCGGCCCAACAAGTTTGAACCCGGGTCTCAGGCGCTGTGAGGCAGCAGTGCTAACCACTGTGCCACCGTGCCGTCCAAATCAGTAGCTCTCTAAAACTAAAACTGAACTGCGAGTCCCAACAGTTTCCACACTGGATAAGTTTCTGAAAGCATCAACTTCAATCCCAAAACACAGCAAAACCACAAAGCATTTTCTAAACCAGAAACTATTTTTGTCCAGCTGTAGTCTATGAATTTTTTCCCTCAAGTTTAAAGAGCAAGGAATTGGGAAAACGTCAAATCATAAGATGTATGCAGGTTTATTCTTTAAATACACATTTATTCCATTAATGTGCATTTGCTATACTAACTAGGAGCAGGAGTAGACAATTCAGCTCCTCTGGCTTGCTTCAGTATTCAATACAATTATTGCTAATCTCATCTCAGCCACAACTCCTAGTTATGCCCCATAACCCATCAACCAGTTACTAATGCAAAAATCTGAGTAAATTTACTCAATGCCCTCGCATCCATCAAACTCTGGAATAATGAACACCAGAGGCACAACCCTTTGACAGAAGGAATTTACACTTGTCTGTGTTTCAGATCTGCTATCCCTTATCTTAAAACTCTGACCGTTTATTTTTGATTGCCCCACTAGAGGAAACATCCTCTACATATACATGATCAATCCCCTATAGCATCATATACCTCAATTGGATCTCCTTTTATTCTTCCAAATTCCAGAAAGTGTACAATTAAACCTTATAAAATATTCCCAAGACAAAATACCTTACCTCTAAATTCAACCTATTGAATCTCCTCCAGTACCTCAAATGCAACTACATCCTTCAAGGGGACCAAAGCTTCATGTAATCTTCCAGATACAGTCTCACTAATGCTTCATACAATTCCAGTAACATTTGTCTACTTTAACATCTATTCCTTTAGCAATGAATGCCAAAATTCTGTTTTCCTTTTATTACCTGCGTTCTAGTTTTTGGCAATTTGTGCATAAAGACATCCAGATCCCTCTGCACTTAAGCACCGATTTGTTTCTTTCCACTTAGATAATAAGTTTCCTTTCTATTCTTCTGACCAAAATGGGGAACCTCACTTATTGACAGCAAGTCCCTTGCAAAAGCTAAAATAGGGTCTTCTGAACTCCGAGTCAAAGTGCCTGCTGATCTTGGGTTTCCTACCTGTTGGAGTTGGGTACTGTCATATTTGCCTTGATGCTTTGTGGCATCTTTCCAACTCCATGAAAATATACCTCCTAATGTCTAGGCTATGAGGTCAATGATGCAGTAGGTTTTCCATATGCTGAAATATGCAGCAACTAACTTGTTTTTCTGCGTTTTTGTTTTAACGCCTTCCACAGGTCAAGTCCCAAGCTCTTCTTACTAGCCTCCAGTTCCCTGCCTTTCAGTCCTGACTCCCTTCAAGTTGGAGAACCAGTGCTGAGTCACAACATCCTCTAGACCTTTCTAATCACACTTATGTTGGCTAACTTTGTAATGACAGGATTCAGTCAGAACTGATGCAAAATAAATTTACTCATTTACTTCACTCCCAGTTGCTGTTGTGAGAAGTTGAATACAGCAGAGTAATGGAGGATGTTATCAAAACTGTGCTGATTTTACTAAATCTGGACTTTGACCGCCCTCATTGCCACCACTCTCATCAGTTCTTTGATTTATTTAGCTGGCAGTGGACTGGAGGATTTGTAATTTTCTTCCTAATCGGTATGGTTCAGTTTCAAACCAGATCTTTAAAAAAAATCACAGAACCAATAATTAGAAAAAACAAAAATCAAGTCTTTTTTTCTGGGTGAATGGTTTCCAAATCTATAGAATATAATACACAAGAGTGTAGTGGACGCTGGGACGTTGCATAAATTTGAGGAGATAGATTTTTAATTAGTCATGGGTTGAAGAGTTATAGGAAGCAAGCACAAGAGTTGAGGTGAGATGAAACCAGCTATGATAGTATCAAGTGGCGTAGCAGGTGTGAGGGACTGCTGATTGGCTAACACCTGCTCCTAGTTCTTAAGTGAACATCTGTATCAAATTTTATTTAGTGGTATGCAGTACAGTAGGCAGTAGGTATGCTGTCACTTGTAACTAGTATAAAAAGTTTAAAGTGCAGTGATTGTTTTTCTTTTACAAAGGAAATGAGACATTGAAACTCTTTAAAAACATGAAAAAGTTCAAATAGAATTTGAGGTTCAGTTGAAACTTATAAACTGTAATTTCATGCTATCTGATGATTTAAAAAAAACACCCAGATAATCATGTCTTGTTCAAATTTTGTGATCAGCATGGAGCAAGTGAACAACCTACGTGAAATTCAAGCAATGCGCAGACTGAGTTTACATCCTAATATTCTTCAGTTACATGAAGTGGCCTAGTAAGTGTTGCTTCATTGCATATTATAATTAAATATATTCATGAACAAGAATTATATACCTTCCTTTGACCCGCTAAGCAAAAATGTCTGAACCTGAGGAATGTTTTGCATTTATGATTTATAGAATCAGTAAATAGCCTCTGTTTTAATGCTGTCGAAAAGCGTGGTGCTGGAAAAGCACAGCTGGTCAGGCAGGAGAGTTGATGTTTCAAGCATAAGCTCTTCATCAGGAAGGAAGGGTGGCCCAAGGGGACTGAGAGATAAATGGAAGGGAGTGGGGCTTGGGGGAAGTAGCTGGGAATGCAATAAGGTAGATGGAAGTGGGATGTGATGGCGATAGGTCTGGAAGAGGAATGGCTAATATTCTGCCTTGCGACCCTCCAACCACATGGGATCAATGTAGATTTCACCAGTTTCTACATTTCCACCCCCCTCCCCTTTTATCCCAGATCTATCCTTCCAACTCAGCACCGCCCTCTTGAACTGTCCTACTTGTCCATCTTCCTTCCTACCTATCCACTCCACCCTCCTTTCCGACCTATCATCATCACCCCCCCACCTCCATCTACCTATTGCATTCCCAGCTCCATCCCCTTCCATTTATCTCTTAGCCATCTTGGCCAAACCCCTCATTCCTGATGAAGAGCTTTTGCTTGAAATGTCGACTCTCCTGCTTCTTGAATGCTACCTGACTGGCTGTGCTTTTCCAGCATCACACTTTTCAACTCTGATCTCCAGCATCTACAGTCCTCACTTTCTCCCTCTGTTTTAATGTTGCACAATATTTAGAATATTTATGTGATGTGGCTGTTTGTTGTCAGTGTAAATGCAACTTTGTCTATTTCTAGTCAATGGATAGAGCAACTTGTCCACGTTTCCTGAGAATTATACTTTATGTAGTACAATTCTGACAAAGTTCTAACCTTATTTTTAAGCATTGTTTCAGGAAGTGTTTAAAATGCAACGGTCTCATTGGAATTACTCTTTCCACTGTGCTGTTTAATGAATGTTTCAAATTATGGCTACTTTTTTTTTTGCTCTCTGGTTTTTCTGCCCTCGTGAAAGCATTGACTGCCTGCTTCGTAGCAGAATTACCTCCAGTATCTTGCAAAATAATCTTGACTGGACACCAGCTGAGGAGAAAGAGTTAGTTGGGAAGAGAATAGTGAAACAGAACTGATTCTGTTTTATTATATTTATGATTTCTAAAGTTCAAAGTATGAGAACTTTCAGTTGTTTTCAGGCCTCACCACCCAGGTTGCTAAGTTGGGCCACTGCAATTTAAGCACCTGCTGAGTTAGCATGTCATTCATACTACATTAACGCGCCTATTACATGCATGACTTACCTTTGCCTTCTTGAAATTCTCCATAATCCATACCAAACCATAAGTTATAGTGTTTCCAGGTATAAACAGGTGAAATTGGAGTGAGCTTAGGCCATTTGGTTGGAATTCCTTGTCATTCAACTGGAATAATCCTTCTTCAGAGTGTAAGGGCGTTTGTTTATGTTGGGAGAGTTTGAGCAAAAAAAAACACAATGTAGGTTTTTTAGGCCTTAAGATAGAAGATTCTGTAATTTTGGAGGCTTCCAAAGCAAAAAACTTTCTAGTTTCAGTTCAGAGCAGTTTGCAAAAGTCTTAGCTGAAGTTGAATGTGTCAAGCAGTTGTTCCTAAGAAAGGAAAGTAGTAGTACTACTGTTAGAGATTATCTCCAAGTGAGGAGTTTAGTTTCAAAGTTCCAGATCAGGAGTGTTTGGTTAAAACCTTGGAAGGGTTATTTGAGCTGAAAAGATTGTAGTACTGTTGTATGAAAGCTCCAGGAAGAGGCTATCAGAATCTCACGAGAGGGAATTGAAGCCAGAGTTAAGTTTGAACCCTGGACATGTGAAAGATAAGGAAATTCTATTTGGTATGAATATTATTTTTTTAAAATAAAAAGCGTGCCTTGATATGTTATTACTAACAATGCTGGTCAATTCCTAAAGATGTGGCTGACAATTTGGACCTCTAGCAGGTGGTGAGCAAACCAACAAGATGGTAAAACGGTAGTGATCTCATTCTTGTCAATCCTGTTTTTGCAGATGTATTCATCTGTCACAGTATTGCCACCTTAATCAGTCATTGTGGATAGAAAGTCCACCTTCTTCCTTTGTTTTGTGTGACATACCATTGTGTTAAATGTAGCAGACTTTGAACATTTCAAGTAGCTCATTACTGAGCATCCATGAGGAAGAATTATATTTAATACCAATATGTAATCTCATGTTCTGACATATTCACCATTATAACTGTGCTGAGAGATGAACCCTGTTGAACATCACTTGGCACACTTAAAAATGAGGTGCCCTTCTTATGAAACTAAAAGTTGAGGTTACTGCAATCCAGATAGAAGAAACTGCATGTAATAGAGAGGCCTAAATGATCCCTTGACCAATGGATTAGATTGAAACTCTTCAGTACTGCCACATTCAGTGAGATTCATGATGGAGAACTAAACAAGTACAGGAAGAGGCAACTCCAGTGAAATCTCCATTCTTCATGGTCTGGAAGCCCAGCACAATGAAAAAAGACTGAAATATTTGTATCCACCTTCCACTAAACTGCTGATTGCGCGATTTATCTTGGCTTCATCCTGACGTCCTAGCATCACAGTTACTACTCTTCAGCCAATTTGACTTACTGCATGTGATCAAGAAACAGCTGAAGGCACTGAATACTTCAAAGATCCTGACAACAAACCAGAAATAGTATTGAAGACATAGTGCAGAACTAGCCATACCCCTAACCAAGGATAAAAGCAAATTACTACGGTTGCTGGAATCTGAAACCAAAAGAGAAAATGCTGGAAAATCTCAGCAGGTCTGGCAGCATCTGTAAGGAGAGAAAAGAGCTGATGTTTTGAGTCGAATTGACCCTTTGACAAAGGGTCAGTTAGACTCGAAACATCAGCTTTTTTCTCTCACAGATGCTGCCAGACCTGCTGAGATTTTCCAGCATTTTCTCTTTTGGTTTCATACTCCTAACCAAGTTGTTTCATCCATCTGAGAATGTGAAAAATTGCTCATGAATGTTCTGTTCACAAAAAACAACTCCAAACCAGCTAATAACTGCCATCAGTCTTTTTTCAGTTTTCAGAAAATTGAAGGAAGGAATCATCAATAACCCTATCAACTGGTACTTGCTAAGGAATAATCTGCTCTCTTGACATTCCAGTTGGGTTGTGCAGGAATACTCCTGACATCTGTTACTACCTTATGCAAACATGAATAAACAGGATGAACTCCAGAGGTGAGCTGAGTGATTGTCCTTGACATCAAGGCAGCACTTGATCAATATGTGAAGCTCTAGCAAAACTGAGCTAGTGTCATTGTAGAAAACCTCCTGGAATGGCTCCAACTAGTGAAGAAAATGTTATAGGAAGTCGATCTCTCTGCCTCAGGATAGGAGTTCCTTTAGTAGTAGTGTTCTGTGCTGAACCATCTTCAATAGCTTTCCCTCCATCACAAGATCAGAGCCAAGGTAATCCCCATCATCACTGGAAACAAACTATACCTTTCCTGTCACCGGGTCAAAATCCTTGATCTTTCTTCCTAATAACACTCTGGGTATCCATAGACTGCAGTAGTCCCTTAATGAACAAAACAGTTATGAATAGCCAATAAATTCTGGCCTAGCCAGCAGCGCATGCTTCACATGAACAAACAGTGTGCAATTTGATTGTTTTCTTTCCCCTGCTTCTTCCTCCCATTTGTAGGGGGACCTTCACACAGAAGGTGGTATGTGTATGGAGTGGGCTGCCAGAGGAAGTGGTGGAGGCTGGTACAATTGCAACATTTAAGAGGCATTTGGAAGGGTTTGGAGGGATATGGGCCGGGTGCTGGCAGGTGAGACTAGATTGGGTTGGGATATCTGGTTGGCATGGACAGGTTGGACCGAAAGGTCTGTTTCCATGCTGTACATCTCTATGATTCTATGCCTCTTAAAACAAGGCACAGTCTTTGAACATCAGAACTCCTTTCTGCCATTCTTTTGGTTGTATGTTTTATTTTTAAACAAAGGCGAACTGTGAACATCAGTTGCAAGTGTAGTCCTGTGCTCCTGGATTCACTGCTGAAAGCTTTTTAATGGCTAATGCAGGGAACAAAAGATGAGTTCAATAGCATATTCACCTTTTTATTCTGATGTGCATTTCTTCTCCTGCCTCAAATTGCATCCAGTATATCACTCCTCACATTTAGCTTGCTGATACAGCTATGCTTCCGTCTGCCACTTCCTCATCCTTTATTTGATTATTCATTTATCCTCGTACTCATATTTATGCAATGCTATGCCACTCTCATAATAATCTTGAATCCTTAGTCATTATTATTATCAACACTCATAAGTCCATTCTTGTTTTCCTGGCAGTAGAGGTAAGCACAGGGCAAGAAGAGACAGATTATGGTTGGACTTGCAACTGAGACATGGGAAGAATTGTTGGACATCAGTAGCCTTTGAAGACGAGGGCAACTGTCATCCATGTAGTGACTGAATTAAACATCAGTCCACAATACTAACTAATGTGATCCTAATGTCAGCTGCTAATGATCATTTAAAATACATGTTTCTTAAGTTCTAATTCATGCCTTAATCTCCCATGGACCCTTTAATGTCTTACTGGAGCTGTTTCAGGATGAAAATGCCAATTCAAAGTAGGTCAGTCACCTGAGGGTTTGTCACAGACTTGTACAAATTAATGCACCAGCCCAGATACTTACAACTCATTGAGGCAGTAAGTAGATGGTTGAATTTTCACTTGGTAACTTAAACATTACTGGTGATTAAGCACAGAAGACTAATGAAACATCCAACTTGGAGACGACTGTACACTTCTCACTCAGCTCAGCAGCATGCAGATATGCACCTAAGTGCTGTACTTTGGAAATCATTGAACAGGATTCTTCTGGAGTAACAACCAAGAGCAAGCAATATACTAACTGGTGTCCAGCTGCACTATGCATGCTTCTTTGCAGAGAGATTGGAGAACTGCAATCTCTCTAGTTCTGCAGAAGTAGCATGATTTTGCAGACCTTTTATAAAGGTACCATTGCGTATAAAAGCACCACTACCAGCCTGAGGTAACAATGCCACAAACATACTTACAGTTTCAAGTGAGCTGTGGTTAGAACCTTGCACAGGTTAAATGATATTGTAATATTGACTATTCATCCAGGTAATCTGCAGCAATGTTCTTCAGCTCATTTTCAGAAGGGAATTTCAGCTGGGTCATGTGAAGGATAGAACATAGAACATAGAAAAATACAGCGCAGTACAGGCCCTTTGGCCCTCGATGTTGCGCCGATCCAAGCCCACCTAACCTATACTAACCCACTATCCTCCATATACCTATCCAATGCCCGCTTAAATGCCCATAAAGAGGGAGAGTCCACCACTGCTACTGGCAGGGCATTCCATGAACTTACGACTCGCTGAGTGAAGAACCTACCCCTAACTTCAGTCCTATATCTACCCCCCCTTAATTTAAAGCTATGCCCCCTTGTAATACCCGACTCCATACGCGGGAAAAGGTTCACACTGTCAACCCTATCTAACCCCCTAATCATCTTGTACACCTCAATCAAGTCACCCCTAAACCTTCTTTTCTCTAATGAAAACAGCCCCAAGTGTCTCAGTCTTTCCTCATACGATCTTCCTTCCATACCAGGCAACATCCTGGTAAACCTCCTCTGCACCCGTTCCAGTGCCTCCACATCCTTCCTATCGTATGGCGACCAAAACTGCACACAATATTCCAGATGCGGCCGCACCAGACTCTTATACAACTGCATCATGACCTCAGGACTCCGGAACTCAATTCCTCTACCAATAAAAGCCAGTACGCCATATGCCTTCCTCACTGCACTATTTACCTGGGTGGCAACTTTCAGAGATCTGTGTACATGGACACCAAGATCCCTCTGCTCATCAATAGTATTGTATTGGCTCAAAGCACTGTCAGAACTGCAACAAGACTGCCTCTACATATGAGTGATGGACAGTATCACACCAGTGCCAGAGCAAGATGAGTTATTAAAGTTCTCTTATGTTTTAAAAAAAAAATTTAACATTGTGCAAAGAAGAAATAGCATTCTTTTCTGCATTGTGTATGATAGCAAGATCATTTTAACGCCTATGAAGTATATTTAAGTACAGTGTATTTAAGTACATATTTAAGTATTGCTTTTGAGCCAGTCACTATGAAGTGCACAAGAACTGAACATCAAATTGCTCAACCAGGTTTCTTTCTAATGTAAAATAAATGTGTAAAATATTGCATGTATACCTATAATTCAAAAATCCTTATTATGTTCGGCTTTTGTTTCAGACATCTATATTTAAAAAAACATGTTTCAAATCTTGAAATCTCACTTTAGCACTGGGATATAGACAAGTAGCAGGCAGAAAGGTAATGAGTAAATCACATGGAAAATATCAAGAGAACAACTAATGAGAGAAATCAAATTTTATAGATATTTTTAATCCACCTGTTCAAACTTGTGACCACCTTCTAGTGTAAATGGGATTTGAACTTGGGACATCTCATGGTGCCACAACAGCTTACAAAGGCATATGCTATAAATAATATGTGAATAATTTGGGTGGGACAATCGGAGGGAAACATCAATTTACAAGGGTTCTCCAAGATTGCGCTGATATTGCTCTGATTGGGCTGGTCTGCACCCTTCATGGTGACCTGCATTTTTCCCTTCCATTAGACACCAAGAACATAGTTTCATTTTTTATTTTCCAAGTATCTCTTTAGTTATTCACAAGCTGTATCTTGTCTGTTAACTCACTATGTTCTGTAGTCTCCTGCTTGTTTCGTATTTGCTACTTAATCCTTTTCTGTTCTCCATTCAAGGATTTCACCAATTTCTGTTTTTACTCATTCTCTTATCCAGATTTTTAAAATGCTGTTCACCTGTATTTCAGTCCTCAGGACATGTCTTAAGATGTGAAATGTTGACTACCTTCTATTTTTCCAGTATTTTCATGTCTAACATTTCTTTCTATAAACTTCTGTTTTCTTTTCCTGTTATGATATCTGTAGCCTTCTGAGATGTACAGGCATTGGTATTCTTTTTCCCTGTGCACTGGTTTATCTATCAGATTACAGTTGGTTTGAGAATTGAAACTTAGGAAGTGATCCATGAAACTTTAAACACTCCACTGCTATCTAAACAAGTTGCATTTAAAATTAGAGTCAAAAATGGAACAGTGAGGAAAACATTTAAAAATAAGGTTAATAATTTTTCTCTTGAAAGTATTTTTCCATTACATCTAAACAAATGTAACTAGTTTTGTTTTTTTCTCTTTCTTTTCAGTGATAAGAAGTCTGGGTCTCTTGCTCTAATATGTGAACTAATGGACATGAATATCTATGAGCTCATACAAGGTCAGTTCTATTAGATTGTTTGCCTTTTGACAAATTGTTTGCAACTTTATCAATAATTTTAAAAATCAACATTATTTTATATGCCACAACTATATTTAAATGATTCCTGGGACTATGTACACATTGAAGACAGCAGTTATTACCCATTCCTGATTTCATTTGAGAAGCTGATAGTGAACCACTTCGAACTGCAGTAGTTTTTATGGGCTATTTGCTCACACGTGCTTCTAGGGAGGGAATTCCAGGATATTGGGTCAGTGACAGTAAAGAAATGATCATTTCCAGATCAGGTTTTTTTTTTCTTGGGAAAAGAAAGCGCTAAAGGCAATTTCCAACCTTTTAGGTAATAGAGGCGGTAGGTTTGATTAGATTAGATTAGATTCCATACAGTATGGAAACAGGCCCTTTGGCCCAACATGTCCATACTTACCTTCTGAAGAGTAACTCACCCAGACCCATTCCCCAACCCTATATTTACCCCTGACTAATGCACCTAAGACTATGGGCAACATAGCATGGCCAATTCACATGACCTGCACATCTTTGGACTGTGGGAAGAAACCGGAACACCTGGAGGAAACCCATGCAGACATTGGTAGAATGTGCAAACTCCACACAGTCGCCTGAGGTGGGAATCAAATCCTGGTCCTTGGCGCTGTGAGACAACAATGCTAACCACTGAACCACCATACCATTTGGAAAGTGTTGTGGCAGGAGCTCTGGCAAGTTGTAGGTGGTACACACTACTGCCAATCCACTACTGGTGGAATGAGTGAATATTTAAGGTGGTGGATAGGTTGCCAAGCAAGCTTTGTCCGCAATTGTGCCAAGCTTCTTTGGTGTTGTTTGGCGTTGCAATTCAGTGAGAGTATTTCCTCACTCCATCATGTATAAGGCACAAGTCAAGAAATTCTTTGGGAATTTAGAAAGTTTTACGTATTGTTGGACTTCCAAGGCTTAAATCTTCTTATAGAGTGTTTATATGGCTGGTCCATATAAATTTCTGCTCGTTGATAATGCACTGGATATAATTGGAGGATTCAGCAACAGTAGTGCCATTGAATGTCATGGATTGGTAGTTAGATTCTTCATTGGAGGTGGTCATTGTTTGAGACTTGTGCAAATATACTTGCCACTCAGTCCAAGCCTGGATGCTGTATCCATGCATTGATAGCTTCAGTATCTGAGGCATTACAAAAAGATATTGAACACTGTGCAATCTGTAGTGAGCCTGTGACATCGAGTATAATTGAGAAGATTGAAAATTATATTGTGTTACTACTTTGCATCCCTTCTCAACACCCAACTCACCTTCCTGCTGCCCTCTCATGATTACCAAACTTTAATTTGAAGCGATCATAGTCCTGTTGCTTTTCATTGTGCTCCTGTTTTGCTTTGATCTCGTGCTTTTAGACTCCCAAAATACTATTGGCATTCTAGCCATAGCAGCCCCTAGTGGAACATTATAGCACTCAAGAAGGGGCCCCTTCACTTAAAGTGATATTCCCATCCGCCATCTCAACAATGCATTTACCTGAAAGGTTTGTATAGAATTGGAATTTGTATGTGGCGGTGAATCACTGAATGCACATGAATGCAAGCAGTCCCTCCGAAGTGAGGTTGCAGGTAAGTTTTGCTTCATGGGTCTCTGAAGACAGTGGATCGCAAAGAGGAAAATGCTAATACAGATTTATTATGAAGTGTGGTGTCCTTTAACTGACCTGGTGACTGTGTCACAGAATCATTGGACCTGACCCTTTAGTGTTTGTGCTGGGCTCCTCTCACAGCTGAACGTGTTCTTTGGTGAGTGTTATGGAAATATGTTGCATGATCTGTCCTGTTGTCTCACTTTAAAGACAAAGTGTAAAATCAATCAGTCAAATGACAACATCAGTGAGGAGGCTTCTGGGGCATGCAGGGATACTTGCACAGGATGTCAGCCAGGTCACACTGGAAGTAGCTGAGGACTTGAAGACCACTAAAGATCTCTGGTCTCCAGAGAGCTATCAGAAGCAGCGTTATTGTTAACTCCCCTTTAGTCTATAAAGACTGTCTGAACTATGTCGCCTCTTCCTCCCACCCCTTTCCAATAACAATTCAGTGTATTTGGCTTGGAAAGCAAAGGGAGATCCTGTTAGGCCATATCTACATTCCTGGGCAGTTTTCTAGGCATGGGTGGGAAGTATGCATGGGAGCCTGCTAGCTGGTAAAGAGCATCCAGTTAAAAACGTTAAGAAGATCATTTAATGGAATTTCTTTTGACAGTTGAATTCTGTAGAAGGTGCAAAGGTCACGTGGAACTTTAGCAACTCACCAACTTAAATAAGGCAAGAACACAACAAGTGATTACATAGGAACCTCTATTATCTGAAGGTGATGGGTGGGCAGTTTTTCATTCGGATAATTGATTATTCGGATAATTGATTTGATCTTAAAATGAAGCCATATTGCACATAATTATGTTAAAAAGCATGTTTACAGAGATTTTGTTTCATTCATTCATTAAATTTGTACAATCACTGGATATCGCTTAAAAATTCATGATATTTTACAAACCAAATCACTTTTTGTGTAAATAAAATTCATTGGGATGGAGGTCGGTTATTATTTTTCGAAGAAAATATCCAGCCACTGTTGTTTGAGGTGCTGCTGTCTTTTATTTTGCAAACGATAACATTTGACAAAGATGCATCAACGTAATGGCATCAACTTCATCTTGTGTTTCATATCACTCCATGAAAAGTTGAAAACTGTCGATAGCTTTGTTCATCGGGACTGGAGGAGGTGTCAGTATCTGATTTTCCTTACCATCCACGGTGTCCATACTTTTCTGCTGTTTTTCCGCGACTATTGATTATCTGATCATTACTGAGTGTCTCTGTACCGATGTCATTGTCACAGTTTACCCAAACATCGATCTCAGCCTCTACAAAGTCTCCTAATCCCAACTGTCTGCAGTTCTCGGTGATGTCAGTGGTTAGCCTTTGAGCTGGATGGGTGTCCTTTTCACTGACATGACTACCAACATGCAAGCCACTCTACCAACACTCCACGACTATTGATGGCTTGATGCGGTCCCAAGGTTCAGCAATCATGAACAAAGCGTCCTTGACTGTGAATGCCTTCATAATTTCCTGCACTCCTTTGTCTGCACTGTCTTCACCAAGGGCAGCACGCAACATGTTAGGGCATTTTTTTTTCATTATTGCGATGATTCCCTGATCGAGCAGCTGTAACCTTGAAGTCATGTTTGGTGGTAAAAACAAGCACTTGATAGCTCCGTCTGGTGATTCTAATTGGCTGCCTTTCATAGTGTGTGCCCCTGCATTGTTAACAAGCAGAAGGCACATTGCTCAAGTCCAGCGCTTGCTTAATGTAACCTGATGACAGGTACAAATTCTTCCTGAAATCAGGATGACGAAAGTGGATATGTCATCCATGCCTTGTTTTGTGCTCTGTACTTCATGGGAAACGAGTTCTTGAAGCAATGTGGATTAACATAACGCCCGATGCAGACGAGTACTGGTGGAATTGACACAAGGGAAAATCGTAATGTAATTCTTTTGCATTTTATGTCCCGACACCTGCTTTTCTGCGGTGGATGCAAGTGTTTTGTCCAGCAGTGCACACCAAAACAATCCACTTTCATCAGCATTGTACAATTGCTCAGGTTCATAATTTCCTTCATGAATGATGGATTGTAGTTTCTGTCTGTATCCTTCCACGGTGCTGTCATCCGCGGACTTCAGCTCTACCTAATGACGTGACGATGTTTGAAGCGCTGTAACCAGCCCAATGATACGCTGTGATCGGCCTCACTGGTGTTGAGTTGTTCAGGGAACAACTGGCAGCTTTTTCTAGTATCATTGGGCCAGATTTAGGAATCACCATGCCTTGTTTTGTGCTCTGTGTTTCATGGGAAATGAGTTCTTGAAGCAACGTGGATTAGCATAACGCCCGATGCAGACGAGTACTGGTGGCATTGACACAAGGGAAAATCGTAATGTGATTCTTCTGCTGTGAAAACCTCAAAACTACAGCTTGGTCGAGTTGCTCATCTTTTGCTGGCTTCATGGATTTTATTTTTAATGCACTTGAAGTATCACTTTGGTTGATACATTTCTCAATCACTGGTCTTTCTTTCCTGATGTGGAACACTGTTGCTATTCCAATGTGAAATCTTTGCCTTTTCACCATGATCCAGGCACTTTTAAAAACTTGCTTTTCTGTTAATTGTCACTGCTGTCCGCCTACTCTTCACAGACATGGTAAGTACGTACAACATACTCGATCACTTATGATAGATACATACTCTGAACAACGTCATGGAGGGAATGAAGACACCACTGACTTCTGAACTGTTGTTTCTTAAAATTACTTACAAAGTCAACTACCTATTAGGTAACTGATCACGAATTACCTGAGATCAGCAGTTGTATTAGGCTAAATAAAAAGGCTTATAAAGTGACCAAAAGTAGTAATAAATGTGAGGATTGGCAAGTTTTAAAAATGCAGGAAAGGAGGAGTAAGAAACTGATGAGGAAATAGTCAATAGAACACAAGTGCAGTCTAGAAAAACAAGAACATTATAAAAGCTTCTGCAACTAAGTAAATATGATTATAGGATTTAGCTATATATTTGACTAAGACACTGGTTATGGGATTAGACACTGTTCTCTGTAGCCAGGATTGATTTCTAAAGGCTGTTTTGCCTATCTGGTGCCAGGGTTAAGGATATTTTATTGGGGCTGCAAGGGCAAGGACTAAGGCTTCTGCAGTACTACCTTCTGCATCCCTCTACCTGTTTCACTCAGTCACACCTTGCTGTCCCTAACCAATGACCAGATTGGAGGAGGTTAATCTAAGGGGTGTGACTAGCTCCAGAACGTTCCTGAACCCAACACCAGATGCTGAGCAGAGGTTGAGAGCCAAGTTCGGTAACCATGAGGACAGTCTCAACCAGAATCTTGACTTCATGTCGCCCTACAGCTGATCCCACCACACGATACACTCTCTCATAGACACTCACACACACACAGTCTGTCACACAAAAACACTCACACAGTCTCTGTCTCGCTCTCACACACTCTCTCGAGCGCGCAAGCTCACTCAACACATAAATCTACGGGGTAAATTCGCATTTGCAGATTTGTATTTACAGGTACATACTATTTTGTTCAAAAAGCACACTATTTGTAGAAAGTCAGTCAATGTGACATTTTATAAGTTCCTGCTTTAGAAATAAAACCAGTCTGACTCCCAAGTCGTGAAACTGACTCCAAACCAGACCTCACGCCTAAAATGCATTGTCTCACCTGAAATGTCACCTCTTTTATATTGATAAAGAGTTAAGTTATCTTGGGGCAGTGATTTGAAAGGAATTCTGGGATGTACATATTACACGTTTATACTCATGTATAGGTCAAACTTTTAAGACTATTTTAAAGGTTCAGTTTAGAGGGTCGACTAATACACAGGCACAAGTTTTGAGGGGCTGAAATTCATGTTGCATTTTGGAATACTGTATTGGCAGAAGTTGATTTGATCGCACAACTAATTCTGAGTAAAGAAGAAAAACAATGAATTACAGTGAAGGTAATTACTGGTACAAAAAATTTATCATTGAATCCCTACAGTGTGGAAACGGGCATTTCAGCCCAACAAGTCCACACCACCCCTCCAAAGAGTAAACCATCCAGACCCATTCCCCCTATCCTATATTTACCCCTGACTAATACATCCCTGAACACTATGGGCAATTTAGCATGGCCAATTCACCTAATCTACACACCTTTGGATTGTGGGAGGAAACTGAAGCACCTGGAGGAAACCCATACAGGCACAGGGAGAATGTGCAAACTCCACACAGTTGTCTAAGGCTGGAATCGAACCCGGGTCCCTGGCGCTCTGAGGCAGCAGTGCTAACCACTTTACATTTTACATTACATTACATTACAGTGTGGAAACAGGCCCTTTGGCCCAACAAGTCCACACCGACCCACCGAAGCGCAACCCACCCATACCCCTACATTTACCCCTTACCTAACACTACAGGCAATTTAGCATGGCCAATACACCTGACCTGCACATCTTTGGACTGTGGGAGGAAACCGGAGCACCCGGAGGAAACCCACGCAGACACGAGGAGAACGTGCAAACTCCACACAGTTGTCCAAGGCAATTGAAGCGGGAATTGAACCTGGGTCTCTGGCGCTGTGAGGCAACAGTGCTAACCACTGGACCACCATGCTGCCCCAATATCAAACAGTCTTTGAAATCGTGCAAAATAACACTCTTCAACATTGTCATGGCCTGGGAGAAAGTGAGGACTGCAGATGCTGGAAACCAGAGTTGAAAAATGTGGTGCTGGAAAAACACAGCAGGTAAGGCAGCATCTGAGGAGCAGGAGAATCGATGTTTAAGGCATAAGCCCTTCTTCAGGAATGAGGCTGCTGTGCTAAGTGGGCTGAGATAAAGGGTAGAGGGGAGGGAATTTGGGGGAGGGGTGCTGGGAATATAATAGGTGGAAGGAGGTGA
Organism: Chiloscyllium plagiosum; assembly: GCF_004010195.1. Taxonomy (NCBI): domain Eukaryota; kingdom Metazoa; phylum Chordata; class Chondrichthyes; order Orectolobiformes; family Hemiscylliidae; genus Chiloscyllium; species Chiloscyllium plagiosum. The sequence goes on from NC_057719.1 coordinate 35,217,757, forward strand.
GGGTGATAGGCCGGAGAGGGAGTGGGGACGGAGAGGTCGGGAAGAAGATTGCAGGTCAAGAGGCGGTGCTGAATCCAGGGGTTGGGACTGAGATAAGGTGGGGGGAGGGGAAATGAGGAAGCTGGAGGAATCTACATTCATCCCGTGTGTTTGGAGGGTTCCTAGGCGGAAGATGAGGCCCTCTTCCTCCAGACCTGCATGTCATTGGCAGGGTGGGAGGGGGAGTTAAAGTGTTCAGCCACAAGGTGGTTGGGTTGGTTGGTGCAGGTGTCCCAGAGATGTTCCCTGAAACATTCCGCAAGTAGGCGGCATGTCTCCCCAATGTAGAGGAGACCACATCAGGTGCAACGGATACAGTAAATGATGTGTGTGGAGGTGCAGGTGAATTTGCGACGGATATGGAAGGATCCATTGGGGCCTTGGAGGGAGGTGAGGGGGGAGGTGTGGGCGCAAGCTTTGTACTTCTTGCGGTTGCAGGGGAAGGTGCCAGATATATTTCCCTCCCCACCCCTATCAGCGTTCCAGAGAGACCACTCCCTTCGCGACTCCCTTGTCAGGTCCACACCCCCTACCAACCCAAGCTCCACTCCCGGCACTGATTTTGGTTTAAGTGAAACATGTGGTTTTCTTTGTAAGAGGTTCATAATATGTAGGGTCAACCTATACATGAAATATATGGAAAACACGAGTTTTTGGCTAAAATAAAGGGTTGACTTACACATTAGACTTGAGTATATCTGGTAATCAATTGCCAGCACCCCCCCCTGCCTCCATTCTACCTGATTTAAAGATTTAACAGCCACATCGGTTGTATGACTCTTTGATCTTTTACTTATAAATTCTAAGTCTAAGGCCTCCCTCTCTCACTAGCCCCTGAAGAGGGAGCATGGCTCCAATAGCTTGTATTTTGTGGGACTATTACCTGGTGTCATGTGATTTTTGACCTACCTCCTGAAACAAATCATCTAGGTAACTATCTCCCTCCCTGATGTGTTGCAATGTCCTAGGTTTGAATTCTGATTCATCAGCTTTGTGAATTGGCCTGACGTCTTTTCAGTGAGTTGGAAGCTCTTAATAAAGATAATTCTTTTCAGCTTTGTAATGCCAGAGCATCAAAGGCACAAAAAAAGCCTTGAGGAAAGGTTGCCTAATTATAATAATAATTTCATAGTATGTGACAGCAGCCTGTACTCTACTGAGGACCCACTTCCCTTGTTATTCTTGTAGTTGATGAATTAAGGTGAAGGTGGAGTTTATAAATAGTATTGAGAAGTGTTTCAAAATAATAGGAAGGTTCTTCTACATTTAATTTATTTCAAACCTATTTAAAAAGATTTGGGTTCCTCAGTGATCAGATTATACAACCCTCTTTATTTTAAATATATTTAATACATATATTTATAAAAGATCAATACCCTGGTGTGCAAGGGGCAATTTCAAAGTTTGAGGACCGCACAAGTCTCCGGAGAATTGAATTTAATTTAATTGAATTTATTGTCACTTGTACTGAAGCACAGTAAAAAGTTTTGTCTTGCGAACAATACAGATATATCACAGAGTTAAGTAGCATAGATAAGTAAATAATAGGTAAACAGCGGCAGAAACAAAAACACAGGCACAGGCAAATGTTAAGGGTTTGTGAGACAATCAGTATTCTAACAACAGTAGGGTAGAAATTGTTTTGAAATCAGCTAGTGCGTGTGCTCAGGCTTCTGTACCTTCTCTCTGATGGAAGAGGTTGTAGAAAAACTTTGCCAGGATGGGATGGATCTTTGCGAATGCTGGCAGCCTTATCTTAACAGCGAGGCTGGTAGGTGGATTCTATAGATGGGCCTTTTGTGATTGTCTGGACCAAGTTCACCACTCTCTGTAGATGTCTCTGATCTTGAATGGTACAGTTGCCATACCAGGTAGTGATACATTCAGACAGAATGCTCTCAATGACGCACCTATACAAGTTGGCAAGGGTATTTGCTGTCATGCCAAATTTCCTCAGCTGCTTGAGGAAGAAGAGACGTTGTTGGGCCTTTGTAACCAGTGCGTCCACATGAAGAGTCCAAGAAAGCTTGTTGTGGATGACCACTCCTAGGAGCTTTACATTCTCCACTCATTCCACCTCTGTGCTGTTAATGTGTAGGGGGGGATGAGTAACATCCTACCGAAAGTCAATAATGAGTTCCTTGGTTTTGCCGGCATTGAGAGCTAGGTTGTTCTCAGTGCACCATTTTTCTAGGTCTTCCACCTCCCAACAAGTAGTCTATTTAGTCGCTATCTGAGATTTGACCGACTATGGTGGTGTCATCAGCAAACTTGTAAATGGCATTAGTCTGTTGGCGACGCAGTCATGGGTACACAGTGAGTACAGTACGGGGCTGAGTATGCACCCTGGGAGGCTCCAGTGTTGAGTGTTAGTGAGGATGAAATATTGTCCCCAATCTTCACTGATTGTGGCCTGTGGGTCAGGAAACTGAGGATCTAGTTGCATAGAGTGGGAGATCCTAAGTTTAGTATTCAGTCTCGAGGGAATAATAATGTTGAAGACTGAACTGTAGTCAATGAGTAGGATTCTCACTTAGCTATTCTTGGTGTCAAGATGTTCTAGGGAGGAGTGAAGGGCAAATGATATAGCATCTTATGTGGATCTGTTGGTCAGATAGGCAAATTGGAGTGGGTCAAGAATAGTGGGGAGGCTGGAGTTGATTAATGCCACGACCACTGAAGTTAGGGCCATTGGGCGGTAATCATTGAGACATGCTGCATGAGTCTTCTTAGGCACAGGGATGATGTTGGCCCTCTTGAAACAGGGAGGGTCAGGTTGAAGATGTCCGAGCAGACCTCTGCCAGTTGATCTGTGCATTTTCTGAGTGCACGGCCTGGTACTCCATCTGGTCCCATCGCTTTCCTTGGATTCACACGAAGGAAAACTGATCTGACCTCTGATGCAGTGACTGTTGGGATAGCTTTGTCAGGACTTGTCAGAATAGGTGTTACCTCTCTGCCGAAATTCTGCACCAAGCAAGCATAGAAAGCATTGAAATGATCTGGGAGGAATGTGTCATCGTCTGCTATCTTGCACTGTCTCTTTTTAGAGTTTTGTGATGTCATTCAGTCCTTACCATAGTTGCCGGGTGTTTGTCTGAGTCTCTAGTTTGGATAGGTATTGGTCCCTGTAAATTGTGAGAAAAGCAGTATAGAACCTCAAAAAGATATATTGGTAGAGTGTGCTTGTAGATGGTAGATAAAGTTCAGTGCAGAGACCTGTAGAACTGAGGTGATAAACCTTTGGTATGGGGACACAGCGGGACAGTGGAAAGTAAAGGGTACTACTCTAAAGGGTGCGCAAAAGGTGAGTGCATAAGTCATTAAAGGTGGCAGAATAAGTAGGCTTCATTATAGGAGTATAGTGTAAGAGAGGGGAGGATATAGTGTAACACTAGTTAGACCTCAGCTGAGTAGTACATACAATTTTGGATGCCACCCTATAGAAAGGACGTGAATGCGTTGGAGGAAGTGCAGCAGAGATTTGTAAAAGTGGTTTCAGGGATGAGACATTTCAATTATAAGGAAAGGCTAGGGAAGTTGCTTCCTTTAGACAGAAGACAATTAAGAAGAGATTTGATAGGAGTTTTCAAAATCATGAAGGTTCTGGGCAGAGTAGATAGGGAGAAACTGTTGTAAACAGATTGAGAACTAGAGGATACAGTTTTGAAGTGTTTTGAAAAAGATGGTGACTAGTTTTGAGAAGATTTGTAGTCCAGGTTGAGGTTCTGGATGTAGGTTTGCTTGCTGAGCTGGAAGGTTCATTTTCAGACGTTTTGTCACCACACTAGGTAACATCATCAGTGAGCCTCCAGATAAAGCACTGGTGGCCTGGCCCGCTTTCTATTTATGTCTTTAGGTTTCCTTGGGTTGATGATGTCATTCCCTGTGGCGACGTCATTTCCTGTTCTTTTCTCGGGGGTGGTAAATTGGGTCCAAGTCAATGTGGTTGTTGATAGAGTTCGAGTTGGAATGCCATGCTTTTGGGAATTCTCTGTAGTGTTTGTTACAGTCTACTACATTGGACAAACAGGCAGAAAACTAGCCACCAGGATACATGAACATCAACTAGCCACAAAAAGACATGATCCACTCTCACTCATATCTTTACATACAGATGAGGAAGGACACCACCTCGACTGGGACAACACATCCATCCTAGGACAAGCCAAACAGAGACACGCATGAGAATTCCCAGAAGCATGGCATTCCAACTGGAACTCTATCAATAAACTCATTGACTTGGATCCCATTTACCACCCCCTAAGAAAAAGAAAAGGAAATGATGTCACCACAGAGAATTACATCACCAACCCAAGGGAACCTAAACACATAAATAGAAAGTGGGCTACACCACCAGTGCTTCATCCGGAAGCTCACTGATGATGTTACCTAGTGTGGTGGTGAAACATCTAAAAACGAACCTTCCAGCTCAGCAAGCAAACCTACATCCACAATGTAAGATGATCTTTGATAATCTGATCTCTAAGGAAATCCAATCTTTCCGAAAGTTTTGAAATAAATTTAATTAAGAAAGATTTTCCGATTGTTTTGAAACACCTCTCTAAATATAAAACATAAACACACAGGTTAGGGTCAGCAGTTCTCTAATTTTGGTGGAAGCAGGTTAGATTGAGGCATTCAAGATGGCATTGTTTCCAAATAAATAATCACCCAATGTGCAAGGTTATGAGGAAAGAAGATTGTCACTAAGTTGAAGTATCAGACATGATGGGTCTAGTGGTCTCATTCAGCACTTTAACAACGCTGATTCTAAGTTTAAACTGACCAGCAAAAAGTAGAGGAAATAATAAACATACAGAAAGCTTTTACTTTTAGTAATTTGGCTTGAAATCTCTTTTTTCAGATGCATATAGATCCTCCACCACTGAATAGGTACTGTGAAACAAATTTTGAAAATTATTTTCTTATGTTATTCCCAGAATTGATGCTTAACTAATTTAAGCACATAATGAACATAGTTTTTTTTTCACATTTTACTTGTACTTAATAGAGTGATTTGTTAAAATGAAGTAGTAAATTTTATGTTTAGCCAGCAGAAGCTTAATTAAATACTTGAACACTTCACATCTATTTTCATTGAATAATATAACCTTATGCAAGTTAGACTGAAAGAATGAAGTGGTCAGATTCCAACATTTAAACTCCATGTTTACTACACAGAATCCAAAAAAAGCAGTCACTACCTATATTCTAAAATCCAACATTCACATCAATTAAACAGAATTAATGGGTGAATTAGGTTGATTGTTGAACCAATTCAAAATTTACAATATACTCGGCATATTTATCATCAATCTCTGTCATAAAGTGTTCAAAATTACTTATGAATATTTTCAGCTTCTACACTTCAGTCTGATTCCTAACCAATGTCAGCCAACCTAGATGGACAGTCTACACCAGAAATGAAACATGCGTGGAAAGCCTCTTCAGGTTTTGCTTACAATGCTCTGGAATTTCAAAGATCCACTAATCTTATCTTTAAGTAGTGGAAAGAGCTACAACAACAATACGTTTGTCTAATCCCTCTTTCAGGATCTACCTTCCCTTTTCTTTAGTCTGCCTGTAATGCATCACTGGGTTCAATGTCATCGAATTGAGCTCTGATGACTTGTGTTCTTCATACGAACAAGGAGCAAGAGTAAGCTACTTGGCTCTTCGGGGCTGCTTTGCTATTCAACAAGATTACAGCTGATCTGATTTTAACCTCTATCTTCCTGCACATCTACAAATTTTTCATTCCCTAAGTAATCAGGAAACTATCTACATCTTTTGAGGAAGGGAAATCTGAAGACTCCAAATCTTCTGAGACAAAAAATGTTTCTTCTTCACTCTTAAAAGGGTGGCCCCCTATTTTGTAATCTGTGACCTCTAGTTCAAAGTTCTTCCCAAGAGGAAAAGTCCTTTTGACATTCACCCAGTCAGGTTCCCTCAGGCTCTTCTGTTTCAGTGAAGTCACTTTGTCACTTTTCTAAATTCAATATTCAGCCTAACCTATCTAGCCTTTCCTGATGAGATGATCTGCTCATTCCAGTATTAGATCACTAAACCTTCTCCAAACTACTTCCAATGCATTAACATCCTTCCATAAGTATGGAGACCAGTATTACAGATAGACCACCAGATGTGAGCTCACCAATGCCCTATATAACTGAAGGAGAAAGTGAGGACTGGAGATCAGAGTCAAAACGTGTGGTGCTGGAAAAGCACAGCAGGCCAGGCACCATCTGAGGAGTAAGAAAGTTGACGTTTTGGGCATAAGCCCTTTATCAGGAATCTGCGTGGGTTGGGTGGGGGCTGAGAGATAAATGGGAGGGGGTGGGGCTGTGGGAAGGTAGCTTGGAAGGTAATAGTAGGAGATTTGGGTGGGGGGGTGATGGTGATAGGTCGGAGCAGAGGGAGGAGCGGATAAGTGGGAAGGAAGATGAACACGTAGGACAGTTCAAGAGGGTGGTGCCAAGTTGGAGGGTTGGATCTGGAATAAGGTGGGCGGAGGGGAGATGAGGAAACTGGTGAAATTGACATTAATGCTGTGTGGTTAGGGGTTCCCAAGCAGATGAGGCATTCTTCCTCCAGGCGGCAGGTGGCTTGGATTTGGCAGTGGAGGAGTCCCAGGACTTGCATGTCCTTGGTGGAGTGGGAGGGGGAGTTGAAGTGGCCAGCCACAGAGCGGTGGGGTTGTTGGGTGCGTGTTTCCAGGAGGGGTTCTCTGAACGGTTCCGCAATTTGGTATCCTGTCTTCCCAATATAGAGGGGACCACATCAAGAGCATGGCCTCCAAATCCTCCATGACTTTCAGTTCCCCAGCCCCCAATGCCTCATCTTCACCATGGACATCCAGTCCCTGTGCACATCCATCTGCCATGACGACGGCCTCTAAGCCCTCCGTACCCCTCAACCGACACACTTTTTCAATTGCCTGAACTGGTCCTCACACTCAACAACTTCTTCTTCAAATCTTCCCTCCCACTTTCTCTAGACCAAAGGGGAAGCCATGGGCACCCGCATGGGCCCTGGCTATGCCTGCCTTTTTAGGTATGTGGAATAGTCCATCTTTTTTCGTTACACTGACACTATTATCCACCTGTTCCTCTGCTACATTGATGACTGTGTATTGGCACCACCTCGTGCTCCCACGAGGAGGTTGAACAGTTCATCAACTTCACAAACACCTTCCATGCTGACCTCCAGTTCACCTGGACCATCTCGGACATCTCCTTTCCCTTCCTGGACCTCTCCATCATCATTTCCAATGACTGACTCAACACAGACAAGTACTTCCAACCCACCTCCTCTCAACACTGCCCCCCCCCAATAAAAACGCTATCCCTTACTCCCAATTCCTCCACCTCTGCCTCATCTGTTCCCAGGAGGAGTAATTCCACTCAGAACATCCCAGCTGGCGTCCTACCTCAAGGACCGCAATTTCTCCTCCCATGTGGCCAACAATGCGCTCCAGCAACTCTATAAAAATAAAGAGAGAAATCAAAGTGAACAAAGACCCCTTAGAAAATGATTCTGGGGAGATGGTTTTGAGGAGGAAAGAAATAACAAAGGAATTAAATAGATATTTTGCATTAGTCTTTATCATGGAAGATACTTTGGACATCCAATTAATACTAAAGAATGCAAGGAAAGAATTAAGTGCCATCACCATCACTATAGAAGTAGTATTAGATAAACTTATGGGGCTAAAGGCAGATAAGTCCCCTGGCCCTATGTCTTGCATCCTAGGATCCTAAAAGAAATAGCTCCATACATATTGAATGCATTAATTGTACTTTTTCAAAAATTGTTGGGTACTGGAGAAGCACCAGAGGTTTGGAAAATTGCTAATATAAAACCCCTATTTAAAAAGAAAAGGAGGCAAAAACCAGGTAAGTGTAAGATGATTAGCCCAATGTTTATTGGTGGAAAAGTATGGCATCAATTATTTAGGAAGTAATAGCATTACGTTTGACAAATGATAATCTAAGCAAGCAGAGTTGATGTGGTTTCATGGCTGGACAGTAGCTCAGTGGTTAGCACTGCTTCCTCACAGCACCAGCGACCTGGGTTCAATTTTACACTCAAGGGACTGTCTGCGTGGAGTTTGCATGTTCTCCCCGTGTCTGAGTGGGTTTCCTCTGGGTGCTCTGGTTTCCTTCCACAGACCAAAGATGTGTAGGCCAGGTGGATAGGCCCTGCTAAAGTTTCCATAGCGTCCATGGATATGTAGGTTACGTGGATTAGCCATGGGAAATGCAGGATAGGGGAGTTGGTCTGGGTGGAATGCTGCTTGGAGAGTGGTTGTAGACTAGTTGGGCTGAATGGTCTGCTTCCATGCTGTGGAGTTTCTGTGATTCTGTGCAAGAGAAATCATGTCTAATTAATTTATTTCAGTGTTTTGAGGAAGTCTCAACCAGCGTGGGTAGAAGGAATCCATTAGATGTGTTGTATTTGGACTTCCAGAAGTTGTTTGACAAAGTACTTCACAAATGGTTGAGTATTAAAATAAGAGCCCACAATGTTGGAGGTACTTTATTGGCATGGGTAGAAAATTGGCTAATGACAGGAAACAGCAAGTGGGAATAAGGAGTTCTGATGAAGAGTCACTAGATTCAAATTTCTCCCCACAGATGCTGCCAAACCTGCTGAGTTTCGCCAGTAATTTCTGTTTTTCTTTACGGGATTCTTTTTCAGGTTTGCACCTCGTGACCAGTAGCATTGCATGGGGATCAGTGCTGGGACCATGACTGTGTAATGTATATTAATGACTTAGAAGAAGGAAGTGAATGGTGCTGTAGCCACATTTGTAGACAACACAAAGTTAGGTGGAAAGGCAGTTGCAGGATGGATACATAACGTTTACAGACAGAAATTGCCAGGATAAATAAATAGGCAAAAAGTTGGCAAATGAAGTATAATATAGAAGAATGTGAAGTTGTTCATAGAATCCCTACAGTGTGGAAACTGATCATTTGGCCAAACAAGTCCACGCCAACCCTCTGAAGAGTAATCTACCCCAGACCCATTTCCCTATCCTATTACTCTACATTTACCCTGACTAATGTACCTAACTAAACACAGCCATCACATTTAACTGAAGAAATGATACTAGGGTTTCCTGATTTACTTTATTGGCAATTAATTAGTAATATAATTGAAGGAGAAACAGACTATCAAAATTTCAACTGGCACACTCTCTAGCATTTTTGATAACTTCTTTATGGTGTACTTACAGGGTTTCCTCAAAGAACATAAGTAATCTGATGTTTAAGTTCTTCAGACCTGTCAATGTGTTCTTATCTTTATTTAAATATTAAAACAATATGAAGTTATAAAGCAGTGACAACTGCATTTATTTACCATGTGACCTTGTATAACTCATGAAACTTAAAGAATTTACTGCAAAAAGCAACTAGGTTCCATGCAAAAGACACAAAATCCCAGTCGGTATTTACAGTGTTTGGTACTTGCTTGTGCTATACAATATGCATTGAGCCGAGAAACTGAAAGAATCTCTCATTGTCAGTCAAACAACAATTTTATACCGTCATATTTCTGGTAGATTTGTGTCCCAGCAGAATATCAGGGCCAATGTGTTTCTATGCCACTAGATATTTTTATATATTGATGTAAACAAAGGAGGATGTAGAAAAAAAGACATGATCTTATTTAATTTCAGGGTAGGTTTCAGTATGACTGGTGTCCTCAGATTTTTGGAGCTGGTAGCAGGGAGTCTTATTTTTGAGGCAAATGCTTTGAATTCAAAGCCAAGCCTCGAGAGTAAAGAACAGAAAGGGAGCCTTAGGTATTTTAGTATTTGTTACAATATCAAGTGATGTTACAGTTAGTATATCTTTTATTCAACAACATAGGAATGGCTAGTGGAGTTCTGTGACAAAGTTCTTGGTTGGTAGGCTATCGGATGAAACCGTAAAAGATGAAAGTATTGGTAGTCTGAACTGCTATACACAAGGCATTGGTGAGATGACACCTGGAGTATAATAACAGTTTTGGTCATCTGTTTAAGAAAGAATGTTCTTGCTGTTGAGAGACTGCAGTGAAAGTTCACCAAATTGATTCCTGGGATGGCAGATTGATGTATGAGGAGAGATTGAGTGAAATAGATTGTACCTACTGGAGTATAGAAGAATGATGAGGGACCTCCTGGAAAGCTATGAAATTCTAACAGAACTAGACAGGTTAAATGCAAGAAGAATGTTCCTGATTAGAGGGGAAGTCCAGAACCAGGTTTTATGGTTTAGGATAAGGGAGTAAACCTTTTAAGACGAGATGAGGAGAAATGTCTTTGCCCAGCAAGTTGTGAACCTGTAGAATTCCCGACAACAGAAAGTGGCTGAGGCCAAAACATTGTGTTTTAAAGAGCAAAGTAGATATAGCTCTTGTGGCTAAAAGGATCAAGGGATACCGGGGGAGAGTGAGATCAGGGCATTGAGCACGATGATCAGCCATGATCATATTGAATGGTGGAGCAGGCTCAAGGGGGAGAATGGCTACACCTGCTCCTATCTTCTATGTTTCTACTAATCTCCTATTTGTTTTGAAATTCTCACAGTTCATTAATCATGCAGATTGTGGATGTGTGGATAACGAGATTTGTAGCACATTTTTAGTCATGGTCTCAGCCACTACTCTATACTTTAATAAATCTCAATATGGAATGGTTATTATAATGTCTGTCCTTGTGAAATATAAAGAAAAAGTCACTATAACACTCAGAAACTCAAAACTTAAAGTCACCTCCGTTAATGACTCCATGCATTAGTTAAAATTGAGCAGACCAAATAATAGTTTGACTGTGAAAAATAAACCAGCACATTCTGTTTGTAGTTTTACTTTAACTGCAGTAGTTTGACTGCAGGCAAAATTATTGTTTAATAGCACAGTTGACTTTACTAAGATGTCCAACACTTTTTTATTTACAGGGCGGAGGAACCCATTGCCTGAAGGTAAAATAAAGAGTTACATGTATCAACTATGTAAGTCCCTTGATTACATGCACAGGTAAGGAAAGTATATGCAGTGAAAATAGGTATCGTAAATATTTTCCAGCCAATAATGTTAAGCTAAGTGGTAAACTGATAAAGAAGGTATACACACATCGGATCCAGGGTAACTTGGCAAGTTAGATCCAAAATTAGCTTAGTGGTAGCAGACAGGGTGGTGGTTGAAGGTTGTTTATGTGGTGTGACTGGAGGCTAATACCTTATGCTTAATCCCTGAATATTTGTGGTATATACAAACAATATAATTGAGAATGTGGAGCAGATAATAATTAAATTTGTGGATGACATAAAGTTTAGCTAGGTTGTTAACAGAAAGTAAGAAGGTCTTAGGTTACAAAGAAATAAAAATGAGTTGGTCAGATAAGCAAATCAGTGGAGGATGGAATTTAATCCTGAAAAGTGTGACATGATGTTACTGCTTCCAAAGTGCAAGACAAGGAGTACTAAATGAATGGCAGGGCACTAGGAACCTCAATGTAACAGAGGATGGTTAAGAAGCCAAATGGGAAGCTTACCTTTTATCAGTTTGTGGCATAGATAAAGCAGGGATATTACACTGGAAGCTGTACAAAACTTTTGTTAGGCCACAGTTGGAGTACTCTGTACAAATCCGGCTGCCACACAGTGGGAAGGATGGGTTTACGTTGTAGGGTTGCAGAGGAAATTCGCTAGGATATTGCCTGGATGGAGTGTTTTAGCAGTGAAGAGAGATTGTATAGGCTTGGTTGTATACCAGTGGAGCCTGAGGGGAACCTGACTGAGGTGCATGAAATTGTGAGGGCTGTGGATAGGTTAGATAGAACAACTTAGTTCAAGGGTCAATAACAAGGTGGTATAATTTTAAGGTGAAAACCAGGAAGTTTTGAGGGGACGAAGGGAAAAGTTCTTTTTGACCCAGAGGGTGCTGGGAATCTGGAACATAATGCCTGAGTGGGTAGTAGAAATGCGATATCTCGCAACCTTTAAAAAGCACTTGGATGAGCACTTAAAATTTCATAATATTCAAGGTTGTGGGCTAAATGCTGGAAAGTAACATTAGTATAGAAAGGTAATTTTTTTTTAGTCAGTGCAGACTCAGTGTGTAGAAGTGCCTCTATTATATGACTTACCTCTGTTTGCTAATTACTAAGCAATTAATTTAAGATGTTCAAATTTATGGACTGAATGCTTCTTGTGGCACAGTGGTAGTGTCCCTACCTCTGGACCACATGGTCTGGTTTCAAATCTCCCTGCTTCAGTGGTGTGAAATACCCGGTCTAAAAAAAATTTAAATTTTAGGACTGTTGGATGGATTATAGTGGCAATAATCTTTTCAAGATATACATGTTCATTGTAAAACAAAAGTATCTCCGCTGATAACAGTTGATTGTTATATGAATGGTATAGTGATGAAATTGCTGAGAGAATTATAAATGAAAATCATGGATCAACTCATTTAGTTCACCAAAGCTTTTATTCATCACAGAAATGGGATTTTTCACAGAGATGTAAAGCCAGAAAACATTTTAATTAAGGTAGGTTTTTTTAAAAAAATGTGATTCAACTCTCAGTATTACAGAGTAGTGGGATTTCTTTGTAAATTCGTTCATGGGATGTGGGTATTTTTGTCCAGACCAACATGGGTCTGTCCCATTTGCTCTGGAGAATGTGGTGGTGAGCTGCCTTCTTGAACCGCTGTAGTCCATATATTGTATGAACACCCATAATTCTTCAGGAATGGTGTTCTAGAATTTTGACTCAATGACAGTGAAGGAACAGTGATCTACTTCTAAGTCAGGATGATGTGTGACTTTGAAGGAAACCTGCACTTGCTTCACATGCTCTTTTATTTAGTTTGTAGGCTTGAAGATGATGTCAAATATGCCATTGATTGTTCTTCAGACCATTCTGCTCTGAAGAAGGGTCACCAGACTCGAAATGTTAACAACTCTTTTCACTCCACGGATGCTGCCAGACTTGCCAAGTTTCTCCAGCAATTTCTGTTTTTGTTTGAGGTACTAGACCTGTTCAAAGTCTGTCCCATGTAGCATGGAGGCAGTGCCACACCTCAGGATGGGAGGGACTGGGTCACCACAACAGCTGTATGATTGTCACTCCTAATGAAACTGTCATGAACAGACCAATCTGTGACATAGATTGGTGAGGACAAGGTAGGATAAGTATTTTTCTGTCTTAATGGTTGCCTCACCACCTGGCACAGGCACAGTCTTGCTATGCTGTCCGTTACATGGTGATTTATCAATCCTAGCTGTGTTGCCTGGGGAATGTACTCAGGCTCTTGACTGAGAAATTGAGAAGTTCAAATTGAATTAGCATGCATGAACCTTTGAGATTAAGGTGGAGTAGAGAGAAGTTTACTCTGTATGTGTAGCATATGCAAACTAAAATTGCTTGTCACAAACATGAGATGTCACTTTCACAAGCACAAGAATCGGCATTGTATCTTTGCAAAAATTGAACTCTATGGCTTGCAGAATACAAAGAGAAAACATTAACTAATTTGGATTAAAATTGAATTAACTATGATGCTGTACTGTAAATGCATTGATATATTATATGTTGAGACTTTAAATCCTTGATAATGTGACATACACATTATCTAAACTGGTAGTTGGGGAATAGTGAATGGACTAGGTCTGGATGTTTGCTAAAAAGTACATTGGAATTTGACAGTGCAAGAATTCCAAAATAGCTTTGGAACTCCAGGATGCATGTTGGGGATGGTATAATGGTCCAGTCCAAATATATCGTTGGCATCAGAAAGAGTCCCACAGAATCCTATCATATGATTTTCCAGTCTCCTCACAGCAGATAATAGTTTTTCCCAACTTCACAATGACAGATGTCCCTAATGCAGGTGTTATCTTTCCAACATAACTTTGTCTTCTCCAAATGGAAAGTGATGGGCTGAACATTAGAGATTCAAGATGGATTAATCTCAGATTTTTCATCAGGTTGTTCAACTATGCAGACTCCTTTGGCTTTTTTTGACACCATGTGACATCATATTTATAAATGTTGCTATATAATTTCCTGTTTCTTTAACTTCGGAGTATTTTGTGGATAGAATTACATGTATCATCCCTTTTTCTGTAACTTAAGTTTCTTTTTTGTCTGTGCCAGCTATGTGGAGGTATGAGCATGTATAACTGTGCTGGGCAGCAATTACATACATAATAATGCCAATTATGTGTCTCAAAGTAAAATTATTAGCTGTTAATCAGTTTGATTTACCAAAAGGAAAGATTTGCATAAATATATTCTTTCATTCTATTAGGAATGGCTACAGGTTGTTCAGTGTCCTGGACACCACAGACTGCTGGGTCTTCCAGCTGTTATTGAATGTTGCCGTGCCAACTTGATATTAATTATTTCTGACATACAAAACTATAGGTTTGTGTTCTGGGTATTAGACTTCTAAAGTTGCTGACCACAAAATAGCAGGGGTTAGTCTAACTTATGCAGGGAAGCTTTTCATATGGAATATACCTAATGCTTAGTGCTCACTTGTTTGGAATTTCTAGTGCTGCTGGAGCCATGTAAAAGGAAGGTTACTTAAAAGGTAAGTGGCCAAGTGGAGGACGAAGAAATTCTGGCTCCTAAAATTGAAGACAGCAGAGAGCTGGTAATTCATTATAATGTGTAAAGAAAATGTAACTGCAGAAACAACAAAAACAATCCATTGCTACATAAATTTAATCTCCCTTTTTGATGGAAGGTGGAGAATAGATTTTACTGAATGAGAAGTGCAGTATGCTTGCAAGGTGGTGGATACCATGGTAAAGAGGCCTAATTGTTTCTCATTTACTGAAATACTTTTACAGCTTTGTCTGGGCTGTGTTAGCTTGACAGGTATGGAGGAATGGAGTTGAGGACATTCAAGCTGAAGGAGTTGAAGAATTCTGCAGAATATTCAGTCCACTGAACACTGCACAAAAACACATTTTTGATGAGCTCCTTTTCATTCTTAACTCTCAGCTGGGAAGGTTCTTTTGGACTTGGGCTATAGATTATTATCTCAATAGTATTGAAGAAACTGTGTTTGTTGGTGTCTACAAGTCGCTGGATGTCCTGCAGTCTTTTTACCCACTATTTGTTCTTTTATTTTGTGGGGTTTTTTTTGCTATAGAATTACTTTCTGACACCTGTAAGACTGCTGCTTTTCTCTTGAGCCATGGAAAAATTTCCAGTCAAGGAAAACTTTGTATTTGTACTCAGTTAGGTATCTCTTGATAATTTTGTTGAGTCCTGATGTTTTTTGCTAGTCAGGATCAAAGACCTCATCACAGATGCTTGTTATGGTGGACTTCAGGTTTGAGCAGAAAATATATACACTAGCTGTAGGAGCTGGAGAGGTTGGTAATGAGGCACTGACACAAAAGGGCCTCCTTGCTGGTACCTTAGTGGCCTAAGTCGTTAATATTTTTGCGGCATTGCTTCTATTACCTCTGCTGCTTAGAGGCCAAATAGATTGAGATGGTAAATTGGATAAGATGGTGATTGATCCAGTGTAAGTCAATACCGGTCATGGCACACATGGTGTAAACCTGTCTGCAGTCCCCTTGTCTCACTGTCAGAATAGGAAGTTACTTATGACACTGTCATGGTTCTAGACATTTTGTCAAGTTGAAGATTTCTGTGAAGTTCATTTTCTTGATTCCTTCCCTTCATGTTGCAGTTTTCCAGAGATTGTCTTCCTTCTCAGGAGGAAGAAATCTCCAAGCAGAATCAGTTTGCTGGGACAAGGATTAGGGATTTCTTGGGGTTAGTGCTTCCTTGTTCTTGTCATAAAGTCATAGAGGTCTAGAAGGCATAGAAAAAGACTCTTCAGCTTATTAAGTCTATGCCAGTCAAAACAGCCACCTATTTTAATCCCATTTTTCAGCACTTGGTCTATATCCTTCTATGTTGAAACTTTATTGCTGGAACAGCACAGCAGGTCAGGCAGCATCCAGGGAACAGGAGATTCGACGTTTCGGGCACAGGCCCTTCTTCAGGAATGAGCAGAGAGTGTTCAGCAGGAGAAGATAAAAGGTAGGGAGGAGGGACTTGGAGGAGGGGAGTTGGCCCCTCCTCCAAGTCCCTCCTCCCTACCTTTTATCTTCTCCTGCTGAACACTCTCTGCTCATTCCTGAAGAAGGGCCTGTGCCCGAAACGTCGAATCTCCTGTTCCCTGGATGCTGCCTGACCTGCTGTGCTGTTCCAGCAATAAAGTTTCAACTTTGATCTCCAGCATCTGCAGACCTCACTTTCTCCTATATCCTTCTATGCCTTGGCATCGCAAGTGAACATCTAAACACTATATAAATGTTTGAGGATTTCTGCCTCTACCACTCTTCCAGGAGGTGAGTTCCACAATCCCACCACCCTTTGGATGAAAGTTTTTTTCACTCTCACCTCATCTAAACCTCCTGCCCCCTTACCTTAAATCAGTCCCCTGGTTATTGATCCTTCATCAAGAGGAAATGTTTGTTCCCATCTACCTGTCTGTGCCCCTCATAATTTTATACATCTCAATCATGTTCCCCTCAGCCTCCTCTGCTCCAAGGATAACAACCCCAGTCTATCCAATCTCTCTTCACGATTATTTAAGAAAGGTGGTAAGGAAAAACCAAGAAATTATCGATCTGTGTCCCTGACATCAGTGGTGGACAGTTGTTAAAGGGGATCTTGAGGGACAGGATTTACATGTATTTGGAAAGGCATGGACTGATTTAAGGATAGTCAGTGTGACTTTGTAAGTGGGAGATCATGTCTCACTAACTTGATTAAGTTTTTTGAGGAAGTAACGAACATGATTGAAGGCAGAGTGGTGGACGTGATCTATATGGACTTCAGGAAGGCATTCAACAAGGTTCCGCATGGTAGACTGGTTGGCAAAGTTAGATCACATGGAATACAGGGCTATGTAGCCATTCTGATACAGAACTGGCTCAAATATAGGAGAGAGGGATAGTGGCAGAGGGTTGCTTTTCAGACTGGAGGCCTGTGACCAGTGGTGTGCCACAAGGTTCAGTGCTGGGTCCACTGCTTTTTGTATAATCGTGTATATAAATGATTTGAATGTGAATATAGGAGGTAAGGTTAGTAAGTTTTCAGATGACACCAAATTTGGTGGTGTAGTGGACAGTGAAGAAGATTACCTCAGAGTACAACGTGATTTGTTGAGATTGGCCAGTGGGCTGAGGAGTGGCAGATGTGGAGTTTAATTCAGATAAATGTGAGATGCTGCATTTTGGAAAGTCAAATCAGGGCAAGACTTATACACTTAATGGTAAGGTCCTGGAGAGTGTTGCTGAACAAAGAGACCTTGGAGTGCAGGTTCATAGCTCCTTGAAAGTGGAGTAGCAGGTAGATAGGATAGTGAAGAAAGCGTTTGGTAAGCTTTCCTTTATTGGTCAGAGTATTGAGTACAGGAGTTGGGAGGTCATGTTGCGGCTGTACAGAACATTGGTTTGGCCACTTTTGGAATAATGTGTGCAATTCTAGTTTCCCTGCTACAGAAAGGATGTTGTTAAACTTGGAAGGGTTCAAAAAAAAGATTTATAAGGATGTTGCCAACGTTGGAGAATTTGAGCTTTAGGGAGAAGCTGAATAAGCTGAATAATGCTAGAGACTGAGGAGTGACCTTAGAGAAGTTTAAAAATCATGAAGAAAGCAGAGTTTGCATTTTGAGTCCTGTGACTCTTCATCAGAACAAGGACCAGATATATCATCGCAGTCAAAGAGATTTTTCTTAGAAAAACTGTGCCTTCACTGCAAGCATTGGGTCAAGACAATATCTTCTACACCTTCGCAGAGTATAGAGTGATCATCAATCCCAGAAGGTTATTGTTAGCAATCAAACTAGATAAACACAACAGTTACCACTGCAACAACATTCTCTGCGAGAAAATGAAAAAGCCGAAATAGTAACATCACCTAGGAATCAGCTGATACTTGAGGACCTTTAAGAGACCTAAATACTATGGAAAAAGTCAATGAAAAGGGGAATGTTTGGAGAAATACAATTGTCCCCTTCAGTGAATGCTTGCCTTGCTGTCGCAATGTGACCTCTATCTCCACTGTATGTTTGCAATCTGTCAGAACAATTAAGGACATATTACTTTTAATAGTCAGACTGAAATCTTTCTTTTCAATGGTGGGAGAAGGGCAGCAGACTGACCAATATACTTTAATTAACAATGGAGATCAGGACATTTATTTGGAATTTTGCACTTGTTGTACAGCCAATGTAGTCAAAGCAGTTTTCCTTCACATTGTCTCTCCTCCATTTTTCCTTGCTGTAAATTGCATCTCACAGCTAGCAAATTACCTACTGGCATGGTGACCTTGTTGGAAATCTATACTGCCTTCAGTCCAAAATTAAACCACTTTAACTTCATTCATAGAGCTAGAGAATGCATGTGATGTTTGTGTGTTCACCTACACATACACTGAACTTCGTGTCAATTTTAAACAAAAAAAATCCAAAGAACTTCACATGTTGGAAATCAGAAACAAAAGTAGAAATTGCTGGAGAAAACTCAACAGGTCTGACAACATCTGTGGAGAGAAAGCAGAGTTAATGTTTTGGATCCAGTGACCCTTCTTCAGAACTGATTTGTAACTAGGAAAAGGTGAATAAGTTAGGGTGAGAGGAGTAAATGATATTTGGAGCCCAGAGAGATAGAGAACAATGCTTGGGCAGACAAAGGAATGGGTAATGGTCAGCCGGGAGAATCAAGAGTTGCAAATGGGAACTATTAGTAGATTACAATGGGTTGGTTGTGGTAGCAGCCCACATGATGACAAGGCCTGGGGATTGGGGTAGGGACATGGAAAAATAACTCAGTATTGAGTCCTAAAACTGCAGGGTCCCCAAGTTGAAAATGAGTTGCTGTTCTTTCAGTTTGTCCTGATCTTTACTGAAGCACTGCAACTAACATGAGAGAGAGATGTTAGCCAGGGAACAGGAAGTTTAGGGTTACTTTTGTGGTCAGAATTTAAGTGTTCTACAAAGTTGTTGCCTCTGCTTAATGTTAATTCTGCTATCTTTACACACTTGCTGTCAGACCTACTGATTTTTTTTCCAGTAACTTCTGTTTTATTAGGGTCAATTTTGTTTGTTTCTCTGAAGCATGTGAGAAATAGATAAGTTCCTGGAAAAAGTAATTAATTTTAATACTATGGGTGTACCCCTACACCACAAGGTCTGCAGCAGTTCAAGTAGGGGATTGGCTGCTTGAGGGCAAATAGGGATGAACAACAAAATCTGGCCTTACCAATGATTCCCACATCCCATGAAAGAAAAATATATAATTTTTTATGTCTTTAGAACCACCTCTTGGCAAGGTAGGTATGGACAATGAAATTCATCAGTCTCCAACACACCAATTCAGCCTTTTGTTGACCGAGGACCAAGATCTCAAATACAAGACTAAGGTCATGGTTTATTGGGGAGCAGTGATCCCTGCTCTTCTATGTTCTTTAGAGACTTGGATGTGAGCTGTTGTTTGAGCAATAAGGATTGATGTCCATCTAGAATTTGTGCTTCCCTGCGGAATGTGATTGGATAGTCATGTTTAAGAAATTATGAATAAAGTATGTTTTTGTTATGAAATGAACAGCTATCTTTTAAAATTGGTTATTGAGGGCTATGTAATGGTTTGGGTATTTTACTGAAATAAAATGTTAAAAAGAAAAATTCAAATGGTAATACGTGATTGTTTAGTGAGTTTGATTACAATATTTAGAGAGAAATCGATTGAAAGAGAAGCTAGCTGTGCCTCAAATTAAAATTTATTAAATTACTAATGCTCACTAAAATGGAAACCTGTATTTATATCATGATCAGTTCTGTTAGCTGAGGTTAGTCCCTTCTTCCATTTGGTCCCTTGGATGACTCCAACTTAGTCCAATAAAATCATTTAGAAAAGGAAATTGAAGTAGACAAATGAAGTGGATTTTATGATCTTTTCTGTAACTGGTCAGTTTATTCCAATAGAAAGATGATATTGGTAACTATTCCATGTTTTAAATATGCTGGGTTTACCTTGCAGCAAAACGTGCTGAAGTTGGCAGATTTTGGTTCGTGTAGGAGTGTCCTCTCAAAGCAGCCATATACAGAATATATTTCTACCCGATGGTATAGAGCCCCGGAATGTCTTCTTACAGATGGGTACTACAGCTTCAAAATGGACATCTGGAGCACAGGCTGTGTTTTCTATGAAATAACAAGGTGAACTTTGAATTCTACTGTTATCGAAGTATTATGTGATGTTGTTGAAAAATGTTTGTCCTAGACCAGAAGATGTAAGAACAGAAAAAGCCATTTGGCACATCAGGGCTTCTTTGCCATTCAGTGACATCAAGGCTAATCTGATAATCCTCAACTCCATTTGCCTCAACCAAGTTTCCCTTAACCCTTGATTTCCTCACTGGCTAAAAGTCTGCCTATCTCACCTTCGAATTAGACTCTAGAGCCTTCTGTGGTAAAGAATCCACAGAATCATGACCCTCCGAAGGAAGAAATTCCTCCTCATCTGTGCTGTAATTGGGCAACCCTGTACTCTGAGAATGTCCCCTCTGATGCCAGATTCTCGCACAAGTGGAAGCATCTTCTCCGCATCTACCCTGTCAAGTACCCTAAGAATCATAAGGTTGCGCCTCATTCTTCTAAATTCCCAATGAGTACAAGCTCTCCTCAAAGGATAGTCCCTCTATATCAGAGATCAACTTAGTGAGCCTTCTCTGGACTGTGTCCCTTAGAAAAGGGAACCAAAACTGTTCAGTTTTCCAGCTGTGGTCTAACTAGTGTCTTGTATAGTTTTAGTAAGACTTACCCTAATTTTATATTCTGTTTCCTTTGAAATAAAGGACAACATTTTGTCTGCTTTCCTTATACCTGCTGAACTTGTATGTTAGCTTTTTTGTAATTTATGCACAAGGCTTCGAAATTGTCTTCTGTAGATTTCTGCAGTCTTCTTCCATTTAAATAATATTCATCTCCTCTTCTCACTGCTAAGGTGCAAAATCTCACACTTTCCTACAATACATTTCATGTGCCAAGTTTCTACTTAGTCACTTGACCTATCTTTATTCTTCTGCATTCTCTTTGTCATTCCTGACTCACTTGCCTTCCCACCTATCTTTATGTTATCTGCAAACTTGACTGCTACATTTTTACTTTCCTCATCCAAGTCATTTATATATGTGACCCCAACATTGATCCTTGTGATTCTCCATTCATTTTGGGTTGCCATCCTTTAAAATGTCCCTATCCCTTTGTCCAAACTTTCTGCCTTCTATTAGTTAGCAACTCCTCAATGTATGTTAATATATGACCTCCACAACCATGGGCTCTTATCTTATTGAATACCCAAATATGTTCTGGATGTAGGTTTGCTCGCTGAGCTGAAAGGTTGATTTTCAGACATTTTGTCACCATACTAGGCAACATCTTCAGTGAGCCTCCAGATAAAGCACTGCCAATGATTCCTGCTTTCTTTTTATATGTTTGGGTTTCTTTGGGTTGGTGATGCTGTTTCCTGTGATGTCATTTCCTGTTATTTTCTCAGGGAGTGGTAAATGGGGTCCAAGTCAATGCGTTTGTTGATAGTGTTCCTGTTGGAATGCCAAGCTTCAAGGAATTCACATGCCATTCCTGAAGAAGGGCTTATGCCCGAAACGTCGATTCTCCTGTTCCCTGGATGCTGCCTGACCTGCTGCGCTTTTCCAGCAACACATTTTCAGCTCTGATCTCCAGCATCTGCAGACCTCACTTTCTCCTCAATGAATTCCTAGAAGCATGGCATTCCAACCAGAGTTCTATCAACAAACACATTGACTTGGACCCCACTTACTACCTCCTGAGAAAATAACAGGAAATGACATCACCAACCCAAATAAACCCAAACATATAAAAAGAAAGCAGGAATCATCAGCACTTTGTCCACAGGCTCACTGGTGTTGCCTAGTATGGTGACAAAATGTCTGAAAATTAGCCTTCCAGCTCAGTGAGCAAAACTACATCCAGAATCTCAACCTGAACTAGAAATCTTCTCAAAACTTGCTAACCCAAATATGTGCTAACTTATACCAACTGGAAATCCAAATATATCACATCCTCTTCTTTCCCTTTATCCTATTTCTTACCTCTTTACTCTTCATAAAGTCTTGCTGACTCTGCTTGATTATATTATGTGTTTTCAAATGCTCTGCTATTGCATGCTGTACAGTACACCCTACATTTCCCAACAACTGACATTAAGTTAACTGGCATTTTTTTTTTACCTCCTGTGTTTTTGAATAAAGGTGTTACTTTAGCAGGTTTCCAAGTCTCCAGAACTTTTCCAGAATCTAAACAATATTGGAAGCAACTTCTTTTAATATCCCATAAGGTTCAAGAAACTTAGTCTTTCGCCCCAGTAGATTGTTTAGTACTTTTTCTGTAGTCATAATTACTTATTTCCTCTCCCCTTTTTCCTCTTTAATTAGATGGTATTTTTAATATTTTTTATTGTGAGTACTAATGCAAATTATTTAAACTCCTCTGCTGTGGGGGGAAAAGAAACCGGAGCATGCAGATACGAGGAGAACATTAAAACTTCTCACAGACAGTCACCCGAGGTGGAATCAAACGCAAGTCCTTTGCGCTGTGAGGCAGCAGTGCTAACCACTGAACAATCATGCCACCTTATGATACACTGTGGTCAAATAGCCCATCATGAAAACTGGGCGACTGACAAAAAGGAAACCAAGGAACCATATCTTGGCAGAATGAAGTTATGAAGCAATAACAACAATTTATATGATGCTTTTAATGTAATAAAATAGCTGCAGCTCTTCACAAGAACATCATTAAACAAATAATGGGTGAGCAAAACTTGGTAGGTTTAAGTCAGGGTGACCTTAAAGAGGTTTATAAAATCATGAGGGGCATGGATAGAGTAAATAGACAAGATCTTTTCCCTGGGGTGAGGGAGTCCAGAACTAGAGGGCATAAGTTCAGGATGAGAGGGGAAAGATATAAAAGGGACCTAAGGGGCAACGTTTTTCATGCAGTGGGTGGTGCGTGTATAGAATGAGCTGCCAGAGGAAGTGCTGGAGACTGGTACAAATTACAGCATATAAAAGGCATCTAGATGGGTTTATGAATAGGAAGGATTTAGAGGGATATGGGTCAAGTGCTGGCAAATGGGACTAGATTAGATTAGGATATCTGGTCAGCATAAACGAGTTGGTCGAAGGGTCTGTTTGCATGCTGTACCTCTCTATAACTCTGTGTTTCCTGATTCACTATCATTATTTCACCAGTCTCACTCTCTAAGGGTCCTGTGTTCCCATTAGCCACTCTCTTTCTTTTTACATATTTAGGTCAGTTTTATTGTCATGTATTTAAAGAAGCTCCTACTGTCCATCTTGATATTACTTGTAAGTTTATCCTCAAAGTTTATTTTCTTGTACAGTGCAGAAATTACTTGCCACTTGTCAGCCCAAACCTGCATATTTTCCAGGTCTGGTTGTATTTTGACAATGGTTGCTCCAGATCTAAGGAGTTGCAGATAGTACTGATAATTGTGCAATCATCAGCAAACAACTCCATTTCTGATTTTATGATGGAAGGAAAGTTGTTTAAACACTGAAAATAGTTGGGCCTTTTGAGGAACTCCTGCAGTGATGTCCTAGTACGGAATGACTGACCGCCAACCATCTTTTGTGGCAGTTATGACCCCTGCCATAAATGTTTAGCCAAACAGGAAGATACTGGATACTTAACCATTGACAAAGAGATAAGTTTCAGGAAGGCTTCCTAAACTGAAAATTTGGCTGATTGATTGAATAAATTATTGTCAAATGTATTGAGTGAAAAGTTTATACAATTGCCATGAATCAACAGCATTCTCATTAACCTAAAATTAAAAAGTAATTAACTTAAAGAGAGTCCAACCTTTTCTTCGCCGCCATTTATAGTCCCACACCAGACTTCACCAGCCCAATCCACTCAGCAGCCAGAGACCTGCTCCAGGTTTCACCAGCGCACATCATGCCGCCAGCAGAGTTTGCAGTTTAAGCATTAGGGGGTTTGGGAGAGCATTCCAGTAACATCAGCCCAGACCATGAAAGATATAGCTATGGATGGTGAGTCAAAGAGAAGGGTTTGTCATGTCCAAAATGTCAGTCAGTCAGAGGAACATGCAGTTTTGGAGGAATGTTAAAAATACATTTTTCAAGGCTAAAGGAGGCCGCAGAGTTAAGGTGGCAAATCTGAAAGATATCATAAACTTTATACATCCTCAAATCTTTTGAAAATTTTTCCCCTATTTTAACAATTACATATTCTTATAGTTAACTAGCAACTAATCATTATAACAATGGCTGTTTTGTTAAATACAAAGTTCTGATTTGTATGTTAGATATAAAGTAAGAAGCTCTGATTTAAAATCCAGTCAAGCTGGTTTGGAATTAAGTTTTAAAAGTGTTAGATGAAAGGAAATTCATATTAGGGTTTTTCCACATATCCAAGTACAGTTCTGATAATGATGGAAGAAATCACAGTAACCAATATGCTACAGCAAGATCACTCAAAAGAAAATTCAAGTAATATATGACAAGATCATCTGTTTTAGTGGGGCTGGTTGAGAGATAAACAGATAAATGACCTTTTTGTGGTTCACAAGTATGTTTGCTGCACTCTTTGAAACTTAAAAGAATGACAGTAAATATTATTGAATTATAAGATTCCAAAAGGGCTTGACATGACAAGAGTGTATAAGATCATGAGAGGAATGGATAGGGTGAATGCACTTAGTCTTTTTCCCAGGGTTGAGAGTTTAAGGAAAGAATAAAGGGGAGCTTGAGGGACAACGTTTTTACACAGAGGGTGGTACGCATATAGAATGAGCTGCCTGCAGAAGTGGTTGAAGCGGGTACATTAACAACATTTAAAAGGCATTTGGACAAATACATGGATAGGAAAGGTTTAGAAGGATACTGGCCAAGTGGGGAGAAATGGAGTTAGCATGGACGGACATTTTGATCGGCATGGTCCAATTTGGACCAAAGGGCTTGTCTCCATGCTATAGGACTCTGACTTTATGATAGATTCTGGGAAACATTTTCTCTCATTGGAAAATCGAGAACTGGGGTGGTCACAGTTTAAAAGATGGCAACAAGGAAATATTTCTGTTTGCAGAGATTCAAGACTTTTGGAATTTTTTTCCACAGCAAAACATGAAACTAGTATGTGTAATGTATTCAAAGCTGTTTTAGTCAGATTTTTGATCAAAAAAGGAATTAAAAGCTGATGGGAATAGCCAGAAAAGTGGAGTTAAGGTGACAATCAAGTTGGTGGTAATCTTAACATGGCAGAATAGGTTCAATGGGCCAAATGATCTACTCCTATTTCTTATGTTTGTTTGATTCATCTGTGGTATGTGGGGTGGCACTAGCTAGACCAACATTTGTTGCCATCCTTTATTTCCCTGGAAAAAAAATCCATAAATTGTGAACCACCTCAGTCCTTCAGGTGTAGTAAGAAGTCCTCAACTCTTAGTAATAAGTTGCAGGATTTTGTCCCAGCAATGGTGAGGAAATTACAATATAGTTCTAAGGCAAGATTGTGTGGCTTGGAGGGAACTTGTAGTTGGTGGTGTTCCCATACATCTGAAGTTCTTATTTTTCTGGGTTGCAGGTTTATACTCAGTTTGGGTTCCGCCAGGGCTACTTAGTTCCTAATGTCTTTATAGCTGTGTTTTCTCACATCCTCAAAGAATTCAATAAGGCTTGTGAGGCATGACCTGTCCCTCTCAAAGCCATGCTTGACTATCTCTAATCAATCTGTGCTTTTCCAAGTAATCATAAATCCTGTCTCTCAGAATCTTGTCCAATAATTTGTCCACCACTGGCGTATGACTAACTGCTCTGTACTTCTCAGGGTTATTCCCATTCCCTTTCTTGAACATTTGCCAGACTCTAATTATTTGGTACTACTCCAGTGGACAGTGAGAACACAAAGATCATCGCCAAAGGCTCAGATATATCTTCTCTTGCTTTCCATAGTAACTTTGGGTATATCCCGTCTGGCCCAGGGGACTGATCTATCCTCATGTTTTTCAAAATTTTCCAGCATATCCTCCTCCTTAACATCAAACTGTTCTAGCATATCAGCGTGTTTTACACTGTCCTTACAAACAACAAGGTCCCTCTCAGTAGTGAATACTGAAGCAAAGTATTCAGTAAGGACCCCCTTCCACCTCTGACTCCAGGTACAAATTCCCTTCAGTATCCTTGATCAACCCGACCCTCACTCTGGCCCTCCTCTTGTTCTTCACTTAAGTGTAAAATGCCATGGGGTTTTCCTTAATCCTACCCACCAAGACATTTTCATGCCCCCTTCTATCTGTCCTAAGTCCATTCTTCAGTTTCTTCCTGGCCACCTTGTAACACTCTAGAGCCCAGTCTGATTCTTGCTTCCTCAAGCTTAAGTAAGCTTCCTTCTTCCTCTTCATGAGATGTTCCACATTTCTTGTCACCCGAGGTTCCTTCACCTTACCATCCTATCCTTGCCTTAGTGGGACAAACCTATCCAGCACTCGCAGCAAGTGCTCCTTAAACAATCTCCACATTTCTTTTGTGCATTTCCCTGAGAATATCTGATCCCAATTTATGCTCCATACTTCCTGCCTAATAGCATGGTTATTCCCGCTCCTCCAATTAAACACTTTCCCATACCGTCTGCTCCTATTCCTCTCCATGAGTACAGTAAAGGTCAGGGAGTTGTAATTACTGTCACCGAAATGCTCTCTCACTGAGAGATCTGACACCTGACCTGGGTTGTTGCCAAGCATCAAATCCAATATGGCCTCTGTTACGACACTGTGTAAACCCTCCTGCTTAATTTAAACCAGCAACACAAAAAAGATTTATCCCGAGGAGTCATCTGTGAAAATTCGAGAGGCCAAGAACTATTTAAAGAGGAAATTAACGACTTCATTTCTTAAGGTATAACAATTATTTACAACCCCTTCCTCTAATCTATCTTTTACTTTCTGCCTCTACAATTCTAGTCCGATATAACCAACCCACCTACCCGATTTAGGATTAGCCAAAAATTCAAGTTTTCAAAACCAGCCAGCTGTCAAACCTTCTGTTTGGATCTTCCTGTGTCTTCTTTTCTTCTTCTTATGCTTCACGTGTCATGGATCGATAAAGATACATTTAAGAGAGCTAGTCTCCAGACGGTCTGCAGATGTTGGTGCTTGGCAGTTCTCCTCTCAACTGTTCAATTTTCCATGGTCTTATACTCTCAAAGAATCGGATTGTGTCATTGGCTTTTAAGATTGTCAATATACTAAATTCAAACTTGATTGGAGTTTGGGTTTTTTTTTTCGGGGGGTATAATTTATACTGATTGGCCTAATTCGAATTTGTTTTTGCGTTCAGGCAACCAGCTTTCGACCAAGTGTTACATTGTTACCTTATTCAGAACCCTTGGTGCTGTGTCAGGTAGTTCTGCTAGCTTTTAACTCTCTTAAACGTACAGTACACCCACATCTTCCTAATACTACCCCTCTAATTGGCCTGTCTACATACTGAGTCAGATGTCCTTCCTGGACACATCTGATAAAATCTGCTCCATCCAAAGTATTCGCACTAAGGAGGTTCCAATCAATATTAGGGAAGTTGAAGTCACCCATGGCAACAACCCTGTTACTTCTGCACCTTTCCAAAATCTGCCTCCAATCTGCTTCTCCCTATCTCTGTTGCATATGGGGGGGTCTGTAGAAAACTCCCAATAAAGTGACTGCTCCTTTTCCAGTTTCTGACTTCCATCCCTAATGACTCAGTAGACAAACCCTCCTCGATGACCTCCCTTTCTGTAGCTGTGATACTGTCCCTGATTAGCAATGCCACTTCCCCACCTCTTTTACCTACCTCCCTGTTCGATTTGAAATATTTAAACCTTGGAACATCTAACAATCATTCCTGCGTCAGTGATATCCAAGTCTTCGTAATGGCCACAACATCATAGTTACAAGTACTGATCCATGTTGTAAGCTCATTGCCCTTATTTCTGGCACTTTTTGCACTAAAATAGACCCATCACACTGACTGCAACTTTGTCCTATCAACTATATGTTCTTCCTGACAGAGTCTCTGCACACTGTATCTACATATTCACCAGCTACCCCATCCTCTGATCTGTAGCTCCAGTTCCCATCCCCTACCTGAAGAGCTCTAGCAAACCTCCCGCCCAGGATATTGGTACCCCTGAAGATCAAGTGCAACTTGTCCTCCTTGTACAGGTTCCAGCTCCCCCAGAGATGGTATCCCAATGAACCACATATCTGAAGCCCTCCCTCCTACATCAGCTCTGAAGCCATGTGTTCAGCTGCGCTCACTCTCTGTTTCTTGCTTCACTAGCCCGTGACACCGCTAGCAATCTTGAGCTTTCTACTCTGCTCATCCTTGTAAGTGTAGAGGGAGGAAGAGAGCTTCTTCAAGGAAGGCATCCTTGTAAGTGTAGAGGGAGGAAGAGAGCTTCTTCAAGGAAGGCATCCTTGTAAGAAGGGCTTATGCCTGAAACGTCGATTCTCCTGTTCCTTGGATGCTGCCTGACCTGCTGCGCTTTTCCAGCAACACATTTTCAACTCTGTTCATCCTGCCTTTTAGCTTCCAACCTAACTCCCAATATTCATTTTTTCGGCCCTCATCCCTTTTCCCAGCTATGTCATTGGTACTAATGTGTACCATGACTTCTGGCTGCTCGCCCTCCTCCTTAAGAATCCTGTAGACCCAATCCAAGACATCCCTGACCCTGGCACCCAGGAGGCAGTATACCATCCGGAAGTCTCGTTCACGACCACAGAATCTCCTGTCTGTTCCTCTAACCACTGAATCTCGTATCACTATCACTCTCCTATTCTCCCCCCATTTCCTTCTTAGGGGAATAGCCATAGGGGATCCCTGCACTGACTGCCTATTCCCTTTCCATCTCCTGACGGTCACCCAGCCATCTTAATCCTGTAACTTAGGTGTGACTACCTCCCTATAACTCTTCTCTATCACCACCTCTGCCTCCTGAATGACCTGAAGGTCATCCAGCTCCAGTTCTCTAACGTGGTCTGTGAGGAGCTGGAGTTGGGTGCATTTCTTGCTGGTGAAGTCAGCAGGGACAGTAGTGGTGACCCTTAGCTCCCACATCCTACAAGAGGAGCATGTAACTGCCATAGCTTCCATCCCCCCTGCTCACAATTGCCAAAAGAATTTTTTTTAAAAACTTACCTTACCATCCCTCCATACACAGTCTTTTTTTAGTCAGAGGAGGAGGAGGAGGACAGTGGGAGGCACCACATGTGTAGTGTTTCAGGTTTAGCCACTACCCAAATTTATTAGTTCACTTACCCAGCAGTCCCCGTGTCCACTTCTGTTTCTGTTCAGCTTTCGCTGTGCTAATTCATGAGGTAAGTATTTAATATTCAAATTTTCCTTCCCAGCTGCTCCTGGCTTGTGTTCTCATGACTCCTACTGCTGATGTGGAGGCTGCTGATTCATGAGGTAAGTATTTTACATTCTAACTTAGGTTCCCAGCTGCCTTCTGGCTCGCACTCTCAACTCACACTGCTGAAGTAGATTTCTGACACTGCCACAATAGGCTTGCCTAGCAGTTAATATTGAAAGTGTTATTATTAAGTTAAATGTAGTTTCCAAGAGATTAAAATTGCAAAACTGCACAGTATTTAGGAAAATGTACATTAAGATTTAGTTGTAGAGTTTGAGTCAGAGTGCCTTTGGCAATGAGCATTAGTTTAGAGTTTCTAACGAACATTCACAGCTTTTAATATTTATTCCCAGTAATCAAAACTACAGTTTTATGTGGGAATGAAGGAAGATTAATGGGTGCACTGTGGTCTATGATTAACTTATTGCAGTTTTAAGAATGGTCATAAAATTAATGTTTCCAAACTGCTGATGCTTCCATTGTGTTTAGTAACTGCCTTATAATGATTGACAACCTTTCATAAATTTCATCCTTACATCTCATAGTACTCATTAATAAATATCTTCTATCCCTAGTTATTAACTGGTGTCCAGCCCTTTAGATCTATTGAAGACTTCTATTTATTTAAAAGTCATTGAATTGCCATTGCCATTGCTATCCTGTTTGGAAAGGGTACCCTTATGAATACTTGGAAAAAGGGGTGATTTGGAATGTTAACTGTTATATTTCAGATTAATTTGTTCAAGTTATGTTTTTTTTATTGTTACATTTTGTCTACAGAAGTGCTTCTTTCTAGGTTTTTCTCTTCTGTAATCATTATGTTGAGATGTTTTCTGTATTGAATCATATACCCCAAAGCCTATTTGGCACAGTATGCGTAAGATAGCTTTCTGAAAGAATAATGAATTTCATACCTAGTCTTGCTTAAGTTTTATAAATGTAACTTTTCCTCTTTGGTTTGCTTTAATTTACAGGCTCATGCTTAGGATAATGCTTGTTTTAGTTTACGCTTGATACGTTGAATTATAATATCTTCCATGTTCATCGTTACGCTTTCAGAGATCTTCTCAATATGCCCTCTACTGGAGTGATTTTGAAGAACTCCCTATGAAATCAATTTGTTTAAGTTATTCATTCACTTTTTTCAATTCACTTCCTTTAAACATAAAATATTGTCAGAATTGGAGTTGTTTATTAACAATTTTGCACTATTTGGTTCCATTCTCAATTCCTAAGATATGAAGCAATCTCTTCAAAGTTGCAACAAAACCTGAAAAACTTTCAAATTAGAAAAAAGACCAGCAATTGAGATTCACGCGAGACAAGTGCCATCTCCAACTAGATAGAGTGTAATTGCCTTCCCTTGATGTTCAATGGTATTTACCATTTTTGTATCTGACATTGTAAAAATCTAGAGGGTGATCACAAACTTAACTGGATGAGCCGCATACATACTTTGGCTACCACAGCAGGTTAAATGTTGGATAGTTTGTGGCAAGTGACTCACTTGACTCGTTAGTCTTTCTACTACCTAAAAGGCACAGATCAAGAGTAAATGGGAATACTCTCCACTTGTTTGGAGAGTATGTCTCTCACATCAGCCAGGTCAAGCATTCCATTTGACTGATACACATTTATCACCTTAAACATTCACTTCTTCCATCATCAGTGCAAAGTGGCTGCAGCATGAATCTTCCACAAAATGAACCACAGTACATTTCCAAACATCCCTTCCATAGCAGCTCACAAACTGGAATTTATTCCATCTATCTGGATAATGCAGTAAATGCATGGGAACACTGCCATTTACAATTGCCTCCCTTGCCACCCTGACTTGGAAATGTATCACTGTTCCTTCACTGTCACCCAAAATCCTGGTATTTCCCACCTGGTAGCAGTATGGAAGTACCTATATAACACAGACTTCAGTTCAAGAAGCATATCACCTCCCTGTCCTCCAGCACATCCAGAATGTGTAATAAATACTGTCGTTACCAGTGAAGCCCAAATCCTGTGAATGAATACAATTTGACTTTTGATATTTCTGAATCCCAGTTTATGTTGCCCTAATAATTCTGTGGTTGTTATCCCTCAATGGTATTTTAACTTCTATTTTCTACTTCTACTCTCCTGTTATCCAGGCTATATATGGATATCCGATCAATATGAGCACTGTCTCTTGTCACTTTCACCCGCACCAATCAACCCCATCGCCCCGTAGCTGAACACTTTAACTCCCCCTCCCATTCTGCTGATGACATGCAGTTCCTGGGCCTCCTCCATTGCCACTCCCTTACCACCTAACGCCTGGAGGTAAAACGCCTCATCTTCCGCCTCAGGACCATCCAACCCCATGGCATCAAACATTAGATTAGATTATTTACAGTGTGGAAACAGGCCCTTCGGCCCAACAAGTTCACACTGACCCGCCGAAGTGCAACCCACCCAGACCCCTTCCCCTACATTTACCCCTTCACCTAACACTGCGAGCAATTTAGGATGGCCAATTCACCTAACCTGCACATTTTTGGACTGTGGGAGGAAACTGGAGCACCCGGAGGAAACCCACGCAGACACGGGGAGAATTTGCAAACTCCACACAGTCAGTCGCCTGAAGCGGGAATTGAACCCGGGTCTCTGGCGCTGTGAGGCAAAAGTGCTAACCACTGTGCCACCGTGCCACATCCATTAATGTGGATTTCACCAGTTTCCCCATTTCTCCTCCCCCCACCTTACCCAGGTTCCAACCTTCCAGCTCAGCACTGCCCTCATGACCTGTCCTACCTGTCCATCTTCCATCCCACCTATCCACTCCACCCTCCCCTCTGACCTATCACCATTACCCCATCTCCATCCACCTACTGCACTCTCAGCTAGCTTCCTCATCAGCCCCACTCTCCTTCCATTTATCTCTCCACCCCGAGGCTCCCACTCTCATTCCTGATGAAGGGCTTTTGCCCAAAACATCGATTTTCCTGCTCCTCAGATGCTGCCTGACTGGCTATGCTTTTCCAGCACCACATTCTTGGCTCTGATCTCCAGCATCTGCAGTAATCACTTTTGTCGTCTTGTCACTTTCATTATGACATTCTTAAAGCAGATGTGTATTATGTTAACCATCTTCTTGACTGAATAATTTGGGTTCTTCCAAATTATATTTGATGATAAATTATTTTGAAATGCAGTGCTTGTTTCTAAGTAGACAAATTTACAATACATAAAAATGTAACGCATCACTAATCTATTTAAACCTCTGTTAATGATTGATCTATAAAAATGCATTGTGTTTAAATTAATATAAATTAGATTTTGAATATTGTTTTTCTGAATATTGCATGCTACATGTGTATATATTTGTATGCACTGAAAATCAAATTTTGTGTTATGATCTCCTGTTTCTAAGTCATCAAGTTCAGTTAACTTATGCTACATTTTCTGCTCCAGTAGGAGAATTTTGCCCAGAACTTCTATTTAAAAGGTTAATTGAGTGCGGATGTATGCTAGAGAATTGAAAAGTGACCAATACTGTGCCAACTTGTAAAAAGGTAGAAGGAGATTAGCTTCCATGATTGGGGAAACTTCAGAGATATTAATAAAGCACATCTGACTGTTGAGAAAATAGTTGGAAATAGCTAGCAAAAATTTTCTAAAAGGACAACCATGCCTGACAAACTACTTAAAATTCTTTGAAGAGCTAAGAAATGGAAAATGCGGTGATATAGTGTGCAAGGCCTTTAAGAAAGCCTTTTTTTAAAACAAATACGCTGGAAATTAATAGATACAAAGCTAAGAGGAAGATGGAAAATTAAATTAATGTTGTACAGAAGAGAGAAACTGATATACAGTTAATAGCTTTTCAGTGTAGTTTGGAAGTGAATTATATGTTTCAAATTCTGTTCATTATGTATATTAATGAATTAGTATTGATCTAAAATAATCACTCTGCCCCTTATTGCAAAATAAGGGATATAATTCATTCTTTAAAACAATAACTTCAAATGAAGTTACAAATGAAAAAATATTGATGGAATCATAGAATAGAATAGAGGCAAATATTTGGACACATTGTGTCTCTGCTGACTCTCTGCAAGAGCAACATGCTTAATTTCCCTTTAGCTGTCCATATTATCTCTCTCCATATGTTTGCCCAATTCAATTTTGAAAGTCGGGATGAAATTTGCCTCCTCCACCTTCTTTGATAATGCATTCCAGATCCCAGCCATCTTTTATACTAAAAAATCGTAATGTCCCCATTGCTTCATTTTGCTAATCATCTTAATTCACTCCCATTTTGATTCTTGATCCTTGTATGAACAGGAACCGTTTCTGTCTATCTACTCTGCCACTTAAATGACATGGAGGTGCCAGTGTTAGAACGGGATGGACAAAGTCATACAACACCAGGTTATAGTCCAACAGGTTTATTTGAAATCGTCAGGTGAAGTCTGACAAAGGAACAGTGTTCCGAATGCTTGTAATTTCAAATAAACATGTTGGACTATAACATGGTGTCGTGTGATTTCTGACCTTAAATGATCTATAAACATATATCTTCTGTTCTGTCAGCATTTGCATTGACTTTAAAGTTGAACCATTTAGTTTGTACTAACTTTCCCATTCTTTTAACAAAGAATAATTTCAAGTTTCCTGCAGTCAATTTTGTCTGTCTTTCATGTTTTTTCATGTGACATCTGCAAACTTTTAAATGTATCCTGTGTGCTAAAATTTAGGTTATTTATACTTATCAGGAAAAGTAGGAGCCCAATTCTGGGATTCCAAGGAGTCAACATATACCTATCGATGGTCTAAAAAACAAACAATCATCACCATTGTTTCATAGAGTCGTAAAGCACAGAAACAGACCCTTCATTCCAACCAGTCTATGCTGAATATAATCCCAAACTAAACTAATCCCACCTGCCTGCCCCAGGCCCATATCCCTCCAAACCTTTCCTATGCATATATCCATCCAAATGCCTTTTAAACTTTGTAATTGTGCCTGAAACCATCACTTCCTCCGCAAGTTTATTCCACATGTGTAAAAAAAATTTACCTCTCGTGTCTTTTTTAAAATCTCTTTCCTCTGACTTTAAAAATGTGCCAACTAGTCTTGAAATTCCCCATCTTAGGGAAAAGACAACCACCATCAACTCTATCTGTACCTTTCACTCACACACTTAATCTTTTTCTATACTGCTTTTATTCCATGGGGTGTAACTCTGCTGACAGGCTTGTTGTGAGGCATTTTTTCAAAAAGCCTTTTGGCTCTCCACGTACATCACCAAAAATACCTATATCAACTGGCTGTGTTACTTCCTCGAAAAGCTCAAGCAAATTTCCTTTAACAAATCCATGTGGCTTTCCTTAATCCATATTTGTTCAAGTGACTGAGACAAAAACTGAAACATTTATTTCAGATTTCAATGGTTCTTTGTTTATTTTTGTCCAAGTGAGTGTTAGTTTTGTTCTGAATACACTGTAGTTACTTATAAAAGGTTTCCCGTCATAGAGATTAATTGGCTGGTTTGTAGTTTATTGGCTCAGCCTTGCATCATTTATTGAGCAAGAGTATAACATTTCCAATCTCCATTCCTCTGGCACCACACCTGCATGTAAGGCGGTTTGGAAAATTTTGGCCAGTGCCATTGGAATTTCCTTACTTTCCTCCGTATCCTTGGATGAATCTCATTCAATCCTTATTAACTTTACATTCAGAATGGTGGGTGAAAGAACTGAGGAATTTTGAGATGCACATCAAGAAGACATGGAAGATGGTATCTCACAATGATAAAGCAGCAAAGTTAATCAAGTTCGAGGATTTATCACAAGTAGTATAGAATGTCAGAAACAAGTGGTAATAATCAGCCTGTGTAAAATCTCAGGCCCTCAGTTACAGTACTGTGTATAGTATAGAGCTACAACCTACAGGTAGGATGCTGTTGCTTCTGAGGTGATACAATGACCAAACTTTAAGATGCTGCCTGGCATGTAGAAAATAGAAATGTTTTTGCATTAGAGCAATGCAGATGCTTTGGTAATATGAAAATATAGAAAATTCTGAAAGGATAGGCTTGATAGAATCTGATGGATCCTATATATGAAACATCAAGGTTAAATGCAGAACATGTAAACCAGATTACAGGAGAAAGCTCTTTCCCAAAAGAGTTTCGAGGATTTCCATTCAGAATTGGTGGGTGAAATGGAAACAAAATCAACATTAAAAATTAAATTGAGTGGTTGATGAAAGTATACTGTAATGAAATGGTTACATTTTGAGATGCACATGTGGATTTGGTGGGCCAAAATTCTGTAACGTCTGTATCCACAGGTGAACCAGTATCTCCAACACACTTAATTTTTCATCATAATGAAACATAGAATTATTACTTCAGATTTATTTCCAAAATTGTTTTACCACAGTCTACAGCCACTTTTTCCTGGTTCTAATGAAGTTGACCAAATTGCAAAGATCCATGAAGTCATTGGAACTCCGAACTCTGAAACGCTAAGGAAATTCAAACAGTAAGTAGATCCTAAATTACAATAAATGCTGATCATTTATAGAATATTGATTTGGACCATTTACTGTTAATGCATTTTTATGGCCCCATCTCACCTACATTTCTAAACCCAATAACACTGGCTAAGCTGTGGTTATAAGGTCAATGACAGCATATACCTAAAAACTGTTGGCCATTGGATCAGGACCATTTGGACATCCACACTGCCACTATGGGGATAACAAGTGAGATATGACAATGCTGAACATAGACTGGGAGACACTTACTAACCACTGTGTGACCACTGGAAACTGACTATCCGGAAGGATGTAGGGAGAGGCAAGGTAAAACTGGAAACTTGGCTGTGTCTAACCTGTAAGATCACAAGATGTTTATAGAAGTATATAAAATCATGGGGGATATAGATAGGGTTAATGGTAGTTGCCTTTTCCCAACGGTGGGTATTTCAAGGATAGTGGACACATTTTTAAGGAGAAAGGGATTTTAAAAAATTCATGGGGGGGCAAATCTTTAACACAGGGTGGTTCGTGTGAGGAATGACCTTCTGAGGAAGTGGTGGATGTCGGCACAATTACAGCATTTAAAAGATATTTGGATAAGTACATGAATAGGAAAGGTTGGAGAGATATGGGCCGGAAGCAGACTAGTTTCGTTTGGCGATTATGTTCATCATGGCCTGGTTGGACTGAAGGGTCTGTTTCCGTGCTGTATGACTCTGTGATTATGACTGTGTAGAAGCAGAAGTAGATCATTTTGTTCCACCATTCAATGAGATAGAACATAGAACAATATAGCGCAGAACAGGCCCTTCAGGCCTCGATGTTGCGCCAACCTGTGAACTATTCTCAGCTCGTCTCCCTACATTATCCCAAAATCATCCATGTGCTTATCTAAGGATTGTTTAAATCTCCCTAATGTGGCTGAGTTGACTACATTAGCAGGTAGGGCATTCCATGCCCTTACCACTCTCTCGTAAAGAACCTGTCTGACATCTGTCTTAAATCTATCACCCCTCAATTTGTAGTTATGCCCTCTCGTACAAGCTGACATCATCATCGTAGGAAAAAGACTTTCACTGTCTACCCTATCTAATCCTCTGATCATCTTGTATGCCTCTATCAAATCCCCTCTTAGCCTTCTTCGTTCCAATGAGAACAGACCTATGTCTCTCAGCCTTCCCTCATAAAACCTTCCCTTCAGATCAGGCAACATCCTGGTAAATCTCCTTTGCACCGTTTCCAGTGCTTCCACACCCTTCCTGAAATATGGGGACTAGGACTGTATACAACATTCCAAGTGTGGCCACACCAGCGATTTGTATAGTTGCAGCATGATATTACGGCTCCAGAACTCAATCCCTCTACAAATGAAACCTAACACACCGTATGCCTTCTTAACAGCATTATCCATCTCGGTGGCAACTTTCAGGGATCTATGTACATGGACTCCAAGATCCTTCTGCACATCCACACTACCAAGAATCTTTCCATTGACCCAGTACTCTGCCTTCCTGTTATTCTTACCAAAGTGCATCATCTCACATTTAGCTGCATTGAACTCCATTTGCCATCTCTCAGCCCAATTCTGCAGTTTATCCAAGTCCCCCGTAACCTGTAAAATTCTTCCAAACTATCCACTACTCCACCGACTTTAGTGTTATCTGCAAATTTACTAATCCATCCACCTATGCCTGCGTCTGAGTCATTTATAAAAATGACAAACAGCAGTGGTCCCAAAGTAGATCCTTGTGGCACACCACTAGTAACCAGACTACTGGCTGAATACTTTCCATCAACCACCACTCGCTGCCTTCTTTCAGTAAGCCAGTTTCTAATCCAAACTGCTAAATCACCCTCAATTCCATGCCTCTGCATTTTCTCCAACAACCTACCATGTGGAACCTTATCAAAGGCTTTATTGAAATCCATATATGCCACATCAACTGTCCTACCCTCATCTACGTACTTGGTCACCTTCTCAAAACCTCAATGAGATTTGTGAGACATGACCTGCCTTTGATGAAACCATGTTGACTATCTGAAATCAAATTGATGCTTGCTAGATGATTATAAATCTTATCTCTTATAATCCTTTCCAAAGCCTTTCCTACAACAGAAGTAAGGCTCACTGGTCCATAATTATCTGGGTCATCTCTACTGCCCTTCTTGAACAAGGGCACAACATTTGCAATCCTCCAGTCATCTGGTACTAAACCTGTAGACAATGACGACTCAAATATCAAAGCCAAGGGCTCTGTTATCTCCTCCCTAGCTTCCCAGAGAATCCTCGGATAAATCCCATCCAGCCCAGGGGACTTATCTACTTTCACTCCTTTTAGAATTGATAACACCTGTTTGTAACCTCGATCCTTTCTAGTCTAATATAACATACCTCATTCTTCTCCTCTACAATATTTTCCTTTTCCTGAGTGAAAACCGATGAGAAATGTTCGTTTAGCACCTCTCCGATCTCCACAGGGTCCATACTCAGCTCCCCACTTCTGTCTTTGACTGACCCTATTCCTACCCTAATCATCCTTTTATTCCTCACATACCTATAGAAAGCTTTAGGGTTCTCCTTTGTTCTATTTGCTAAAGACTGCTGTTGTCCTCTCTTTGCTCTTCTTAACTCTCTCTTTAAATCCTTCCTAGCTGATCTGTAACTCTCCATCGCCTCATCTGAACCATCTTGCTTCATCAACACATAAGCCTCCTTCTTCTTCTTAACAAGAGATGCAATTTCTGTAGTAAACCACGCTTCCCTTACCTTATCACTTCCTCCCTGCCTGACAGGGACATACCGATTAAGGACACGCAAAATCTGTTTCTTAATCCAGCTCCACATTTCCATTGTCTGCATCCCTTGCATTTTGCTACCCCATTTTATGTATCCTAATTCTTGCCTAATCACATTATAATTGCCCTTGCCCCATTGATAACTCTTGACCTGTGGCATGTACCTATCCTTTTCCATCGCTAAACTAAACGTAACTGAATTATGGTCACTCTCTCCAAAGTGCTCACCTACAACTAAATCAAACACCTGGCCTGGTTCATTACCAAGCGCCAGATCCAGTGTGGCCTCCCCACTTGTCGGCCCTTCGACATACTGTGTCAGGAAACTCTCCTGTACACATTGGACAAAAAAAACGATCCATCCGACATACTAGAGTTAAAGCATTTCCAGTCAATGCTGGGGAAGTTAAAGTCTCCCATTTTGACCACCCTGTTCCTTTCACTCCTACCCAGAATAATTTTGCCAATCCTCTCTTCCACCTCCCTGGAACTCTGCATAGGCCTATAAAAAACTCCAAGCTGTGTGACCTCTCCTCTCCTGTTTCTAACTTCAGTCCACACTACCTCAGTAGACGAGTCGTTGTCAAAAGTTCTCTCAGCCACCATTGTACTATCCTTGATTAACAAGGCCACACCTCCCCCTCTTTTACCACCTTGCTTGTTCTTAATGAAAGATCTAAACCCTGGAACTTCAACATCCATTCCTCACCCTGCTCTATCCATGTCTCCATGCTGCAAGCTCACCTACCTTATTTCAGATACTTCTGACATTGAAGTAGACACATTTCAAACCAGTTTGCTGTCTGCCAGCACATTCCTGTGACCCTGAAATCCTGTCCCTGTCCTTCGTACTCTCATCCTCCTGTGCACTGCAGATATACCTCCGGTTCCCATCCCCCTGCTGGGCTAGTACTCTCATCCTCCTGTGCACTGCAGCTATACCTCCGGTTCCCATCCCCCTGCTGGGCTAGTTTAAACCCACCCGAATAGCACCAGCAAATTTCCCACCCAGGATATTAGTACCCCTCTGGTTCAAGTGAAGACCGTCCTGTTTGTACAAGTCCCACCTTCCCTAGAATGAGCCCTAATTATCCAAGAACCTGAAACCCTCCCTCCTGCACCATCCTTGCAGCTGATATCTCTCCCTATTCCTTGCCTCGCTATCACGTGGCATGGATAACAAACCAGAGATAACAACTCTGTTTGTTCTAGCTCTCAGCTTCCATCTAGCTCCCTGAAATCCTGCCTTGCATTCCTGTCCCTCTTTCTACCTATGTCATTGGTACCTACATGGACAACGACTTGAGGCTGGCCACCCTCTCCCTTCAGGACCCCAGAGATACGATCCGAGACATCATGGACCTTGGCACCTGGGAGGCAACACACCAATCGTGAGTCTTGTTCGCTCCCAACAAACCTTCTATCTGAGCTTCTAACTATTGAGTCCCCAGTGACCAACACTCTCCTCCTTTCCCTCCTTCCCTTCTGTGCAATAGGGACAGACTCTGTGCCAGAGACCTGGGCCCCACTGCATATCTCTGGTAAGTTGTCCCCCTCAACAGTATCCAAAACTGTATATGTGTTTTTCAGGGGAATGATCATACCAGCTAGTGCAGAGCTGCTTGGTTGGTTTATTTCCTTTTCCTTTCCTGATGTATCCCAACTCTCCTTCTTGGCTTAAATAATGGACATCTCATACAGCTTATGCAAATTTGGACCTTTATGTTCAAATCCAAAGTTAGTCTCTCATAATATCCTTCATCTGCCTTGTTGTAAGGAGCAAAGACAAGGGCAATTTGGCATGGTAGCCAGTGTCTTAGAAGTACTAAAGCAAAGGCAGGTGCATTCCAATTATAAGTAAACGTCACTGCAACTGTCACTCATTCTTTGGTGGACAATTGGTGCCTGTTATAACGGTACCCTAGAGTGGGTACAGTTGCTCATTATTACTGTGCTGTGCTAATTGCAGTTTGACTGAAGATGCTTTTACAATATCTAGTAGAAGAAAGATCAATTGGTTGATATATTCTCATTATGGGAAAAGAAATTTCAAAGGTTGAAACCCTTGTCATTTTCTGTTAGTAATCTTGTCATTACTCTGATACTTAAAAGGTGCTGAATGGTGATGTTTTACGAAGTAGGCAATTCTATAAAACCATACTCAAGTACTGAAGTTCAAACAACATGTGTGGTTTCCTCTGTTCATGTTTGTAGATTTCTTCTACTTAATGTTTAAATGGTTTTGTTTTAAACAAAACTACTCAATTATATTAATTATTATTTTTATATGATTTTTAATGTAGAACTCGGGCAATGAGTTTTGACTTTCCACAGAAAAAGGGAATAGGAATATCTTGCCTCATTCCGCACACTACTTCTGAGAGTATTTCGCTGATGAATGCAATGATGGAGTATGACCCTGAAGAAAGGATCACTGCTAAGCGGGCATTACAACATCCTTACTTTCGTGAATTGAGGTAAAGCAAATTTATTTCCCTCATTCAGTGTTAAATTTGTCTTTGACTATAAAATGAATAATCATACAGCAGAGAATCAGGCCCTTCATCCCACCATGTCTATACTGACCAACAAACCCCAAACTACACTAATCCCATTGCATTTGGTACATAGCTTAGTATGCCCTGGCATTTTAAGTGCTTATCGAGATGCTGTTTAAATGTT
Source organism: Chiloscyllium plagiosum (assembly GCF_004010195.1). Classification (NCBI taxonomy): domain Eukaryota; kingdom Metazoa; phylum Chordata; class Chondrichthyes; order Orectolobiformes; family Hemiscylliidae; genus Chiloscyllium; species Chiloscyllium plagiosum. The sequence continues at coordinate 35,259,311 of NC_057719.1, forward strand.
GCGAGTGTTCCTGCTCCCACCACCCTCTCAGGCAGTGCATTCCATATTTCTGTCATCCTCTGGGTGGGGAAAAATATTCCTCTGATCCCCTTTAAATCACTTCTCATAATAAAATTGTACTATCTGGTCGTAGACATGTCTGCCACGGGGAAAAGATTCTCATGATCTACCCTATGTTTATTATAATTTTGGTCCCCCCCTCAGCCTCCTGTGCTGCTGAGAAAACAAACACAGCCTCTGTCCTTTTTATCCCAGACAACATCCTGGTGAATCTCCTCTGCACCCTCTCCAGTGCAGTCACATCCTTCCTATAGTGTGGTGACCAGATTTGCATACAGTACAGGGCGACCCCCATATCCATGGAATTGTCTTCCGAAGTTTCAGTTATCTACGGATTATCATGGTCCGAGCATATTATTGGGAATGTTCCAGCACCAGGGATCAGGAGGTTGCTGGGAAGGTACATTTCCCATTTAAATAAATGGGTTCACTCCTATCTGCGGTTTTGGGCTTCCACGGTAGGTCCTGGAACGTAACCCCTGCAGGTACAGCGGGGGGACTTCTGAATTCCATCTTTCAAGATGAGAGTGGTGCTGGAAAAACCCAGCAGGTCAGACAGCATCGGAGGAGCAGGATGTTTCGGGGAAAAGCCCTTCATCAGGAATGAGGCAGGGAACCTCCAGGCTGGACAGATAAATGAGAGGGGGGGTGGGGCTGGGGAGAAAGTAGCTAAGAGTGTAGTAGTGAATGGAGGTGCTCCACCCTGCTCTCCAACCTATCACCTTCATCCCCACCTCCATCCACCTATTGCACATTAACTACCTTCTACCCAGCCCCCCTCCTATTTATCTCTCCATTCAAGAGGCTCCCTGCCTCATTCCTGATTAAGGGCTTTTCCCCGAAACATCGATTTTCCTGCTCCTCCGATGCTGTCTGACCTGCTGTGCTTTTCCAGCACCACATTAAGTGTGACTCTGATCTCCAGCATCTACAATCCTCATTTTCGCCTTGTATTCCATCTGTGCCCCCCCCAATGTTTAATGAAGTTGTAACAAAACCTCCTTGCTCTTCTATTCTACATCCTGGCTCATGAAGGCAAGCATCCTGTATGCCTTCTTCACCTGTCTACTGTGCTGACACCATCAGGGAACTATGGAGTTGTACACCATGGTCTCTTTGTTCGTTCGTACTCTCAAGGGACATACCATTCATTGTGTATGTCCTTCCCTAATTAGACCTCCCAAATGCATCATGTTGCACTTGCCAGGATTAAATTCCATTTGCCATTTCTATGTCCAATTTATCAGCTGTAGTCTGAGACCATCCTCCTCGTTATTAACACCACCACCAATTTTCATGTCACATGCAAGCTTACTAATTATACCTTCAACTCGGCAACATAGATAACAGCAAGGGTCCCAACAGTGATCCCTTTGGAAGCCTATGACCAGCAGTGTACCAATCACAAAAATGACCCTCTACTATTATCCTTTGCCACTATTTGCAAACTAACTTTGGATCCAGTTTGGAGAAATTGAGGACTGCAGATGCTGGAGATCAGAGTCAAAAGGTATGGTGCTGGAAAAGAATAGCTGGTCAGGCAGCATCCGAGGAGCAGAAGAGTCAATGTTTTGAGCATAAGCTCTTCATCAGGAATGTGGGGGGTGCCCAGGATAACTGAGAGTTAAATGGGAGGGGTGTGGGGCTGGCTGGAAGGTAGCTGGGAATGCAATAGGTAGATGGAGTTGGGGTATGATGGCAATAGGGTGGAGCGGATAGGTGGGAAGGAAGATGGACAGGTAGGACAGTTCAAGAGGGCAATGCTGAGTTGGAGGGTTGGATGTGGGATAAGGGGAAGGGAGGGGAGGGGAGATCAGTATCAGTAGTGGGGTTGATACTTCAACTCACCCTCCCACTCCACCAAGGACATGCAAGTCCTGGGCCTCCTCTACTGCCAAATTCTAGCCACCCAACACCTGGAGGAAGAACACCTCATCTTCCACCTTGGGACCCTCAAACCAGACGGGATCAATATCGATTTCACCAGTTTCCTAATCTTCCCCTCCCCCCACCTTATCCCAGATTCAATCCTTCAACTCAGCAACACCCTTTTGAACTGTCCTATCTGTCCATCTTCCCTCCGACCTAACCGCTGCGACCTATCACCATCACCCCCAAAGTCCATCTACCTATCACATTGCCAGCTACCTTCCCTCCCCCCCAATCCTACCCCCTCCCATTTATCTCTCAGCCCCTTTCCCCCCACCACCATTCCTGATGAAGAGTTTATGCTCAGAACGTCAACCGTCCTGCGACTCGGATGGTGCCTGACCAGCTGTGCTTTTCCAGCACCACACTTTGTGACTTTGGATCCAGTTTGCCAACTTGCCTTGGATCCCGTGGGCTCTTACCCTATGAACCAGTCTTCCATGCAGAATGCTGCTCCAACAATATGTGTGAAATCGGAAACACTTCAAGTGTTCATGGTGACCACATATTCAGGAAATATTATCAGCTGCAACTCCTGATTAACCGCATGGAGCAACTGGAGGATGTCATGGATAGTATATATAATGATGTGGTCACACCACAAGTAAGGGCTGCACAGGCAGAAAAGCATAGAGTGGTCAACGGGAAGACTGGTAAGCATAGCCAGCTAGTACAGGAGTTCCCTGTAGCCATCCCCACCTCAAACAGATATACCATGTTGGATACTGTTGGCAGGATGGGGTACCTCTCAGGCAACAGTCAAGTTTGTGGCATCATGGTTGGCTCTGCTGCAGAGCAGGGGAGGAAAAAGACGAGGAGACCTTTAGTGGGAGGTCTACTAAGGGGAACTGATAGGCAGTTCTGTGGCAGCAACCAAGACTTTTGAATGGTATGTTACCCCTCTGGTGCCACATTCAGGGATGTTTCAGAGGGGCTGCTGCAGGACATTCTGAAGGATGAGGGTAAACAGCCAGCAGTTAAGGTACATATCAGTACCAGTGATATGGATTAGAAAAGAAATGAGGTTGCCTCCTGCAATAGGCATTTAGAGAGTTAGAGACTACTTAAGTTGTAATCTCTGGATTACTTGCAGTGCCAGAACTTCTGGTGTAGTAATTGGAAAATGTATCTCAAAGGATAGTATAGGAAGGAAGGCTTTAGATTTTTGGTTCATTGGGACAGCTTGTGGGGTAGGTGGGATCTCCACAAGCTAACTGGGTTGCACCTGAACTGGAATGAGTACAGTATTATTACTGAGAGGTTTGCACATGCTATTGGGGAGGGTTTAAACTAATTTGGCAGGGAATGGGGAATAGAGTAGATGTAAAGTCAGGAGTAAGATCCAATCAGACATAGAAGGAATGCTAAAATAGTCCAGCAGAGAAAACATGGGCATGATGAGAGGTCCGGAAAGCTAAATTGTAAATATCTTCATGCAAGGAGCTTGACTAGTAAAATGGATGAACTTAAAGCATTGGTCAGCATGTGGGAATATGATATTGTTGTAATCACTGAGACTTGGTTGAATGAAGGGCAGCTCAACATTCCAGAATATAAAAGCTTCAGATGGGACGTTGGGGATAGTGCATTATTGATAAAGGACACTATCACTTCAGTACTGAGGGAGGATTTCTTAGAAGGCTGTTCAAATAAGGTCATCTGGGTAGAGCTTAGAAATCAAAAGAGATGTTTATTTTGCTGGGATCTACCAGCCTCCTAACAGTCAGAGTAAGACAGAGGAGCAAATATGCAGGCAAATCACAGATAAGTGCGAAATAGTGTTATAGTTGTTGGGGATTTCAACTTTGCTAACATTAACTGGGATCGCCTTATTCTGAAAGGATTAGATGAGTTGGAATTTTAGAAGTACATCCAGGAGAGAATTTTGTGTCTGTACATGTATAGTCCGAGAGATGTGGCAGTGCTAGACCCAGACCTAGGGAGTGATGCTGGTCAAATGATTGAAGTTTCAGTTTGGGGTTGGGAGAGCATTTTGGGGATAGTGACCACAACTCTAAGTTTCATTCATTGTGGAAAGGGATAAGGATAGTGCAGACGTTAAATGTTTAAAATGGAAGCAGGCCAGTTTCAATATCATTAGATCAGATCTGGCAAACATAGACTGGGAGCAGCTACTTGCAGGTTAAGCCTACTTTTGGAAGGTGGGAGTTGTTTAAAGATGTAGTGAGAATTTATGTTTATTGCTCTGTTCAAATCTAGATATTTCTACTGGACAAATGAGCTGTTCCACACCTGTCACTCAATGAAGTTTCTTCAATTGTTTTGAAAATATTTTCATTAAAATAATAACATTTTATTTTACACTTAAGAAATTGGTTTGATTTATAGGTATAAAATTGAATGTCCCCTCATTCTGTATTTTCTCCACAAAGGAAATGCTAACTGGGACATTATGGATTGGTTGCCTTAAAATAACATTTAATTTATTTTGATCATGTCTCACTCATCACTGCCACGCTTGAAACCAGACTTGGAAAAGGAACATCAATTAATACAGAATGAATAGTTGTGCTGACAGTGCAGACATTTTCATCTGCTAGAAATTACATGTATTAACACAAAGAACCCTGTTTGTCCAAATGTTGCACCATTTTCATTGGAAAAGAGTCATGGAGACTGTCAATCCCAGCTGCATTCTCCACAGCAACATCCTGTGCAATCTGAATCTGTCTGCCTGATCTGTGTTCTTTTCTGCTAAGATTGACAGTTAAAAGTTCCCAATCATCTCCTGGCCAACCAATCAGCACCCTGTTCTCATGTGATGTAAATTGGTGTCCCCTTTCCAAGTTTGGTTTCTTAGTTATCAGTCTTGATGAGATGATGTTAAGCATTTGCTTTGTTTCTTTGCAGCATTGCTTAAGCTTTTGTACTACCAAGCAATTATTCCTTTGCAGTAGTAATATCCAAAGTAGACTGTGAGAAATCACTTAACAGACTAGCTTACAAATACAGTTACATAGCACCCATTAAACAGATTCCTGAGCCTCCAGTATAGAGTCATAGAGATGTACAGGATAAGGAATGCCAGAAGCTTGGGCTCATGATGGGTCAAAAATATAAGGACATCAAAGTCAGTGAAAGACTGAGATAAATTCACCAAAGACTGAGGTAAATTCAGAATCTAGCAAAGGAGGATTAAAAAGAAAGTGAAGATAGACAACATAAACTACAAGGGCAAACTAGTGAGAATATAAATACTTGACAATAAGAGCTTCTTTCAGTATATAAAAGAGAAGAGAGATCAAAATTTTAAAAAAGACTCCAGTTTAAGGGACAAGGAAATACCAGAAGAGTTAAACAAATATTTTGCATCAGTGTTTACAGTGGAAGATGCTTCAAATATTCCATTGAAAGAAGGCTTTCCACAAGATACCTCATAAAATGTTAAATCTTAAGATAAGAGCCCATGGTGTTAAAGGAAGTATATTGGCATGGATAGAGAATTGGCTAGTGAGCAGGAAACAGCGAGTGCGGATAAGGGTTTTTTTCAGGCTGGCTCCCCCATATTATTTAGTATTAATGGAATGTACGAAGCATCTTCCACTGTAAAGACTGATGCAAAATATCTGTTTAACTCCTCTGCCATTTCCTTGTTCCCCCTAAACCATCTCCCAGATTCATTTTCTAAGTTTGACATTCATTTTGACCTCTCTCTCCTTTTTTATATATTTAAAGAAGCAAGTATTGTCAAGTATTTATACTCCTCACTAGTATGCCCTTGTAGGTTATTTTCTCTGTCTTTATTCTCTTTTTAGTCCTCCTTTGCTGGATTCCGAATTTGTCTTTGGTGCTATCACTGACTTTGGTGTCATAGAGATGTAAGGCATGGAAACAGACCCTTCGGTCCAACTCATCTATGCCAACCAGATATCCTAACCTAATCTAGTCCCATTTCTCAGCACTTGGCCCATATCCCTCTAAACTTTTCCTATTCATATACCCATCCAGATGCCTTTTAACCTTATTTTAGAACTATCATGAGCATGAGCTTTTGGTATTCCCTACTGGAGTCTCAGGAATCTGTTTAATGGGTGTTGTGTAACTGTATTTCTAAGCCACCCTGTTAAATGATTTCTCATAGATTACTTTTCAGGTGGGGTTCCACAGGGATCAGTGCTGAGACCATAACTGTTTACAATATATATTAATTATTTATTGGAAAGAAGTGAATATACTGTAACCAAATTTGCAGATGACACAAAAACAGGTGGAAAGGCAGGTTGTGAAAAGGATACATACAGTTTGCAGAGAGATGTTGATGGGTTAAATAAGTGGGCAAAATGTTGGCAAATGGAGTATTATGTGGGAAAATATAAAATTGTTCATTTTGGAAGGGATAACAAAAGAACAATATTATTTTAATGAAGAGAAACTGCAAAATGCGGTAACATAAAATCTTACTACAACTTCACAAGGTGCTGGAGTGCTGTGAGCAGTTTTGGCCCTATTTAAGAAAACATATAATTTCATTGGCAGCAGGTTCAGAGCCTGTTCACTGGGATAATCCCTAATATGGAGGGATTGTTTTATGCATTACGGCTCAACTGGGTAGGACTGTTCTGATTGGAATTTAGGAGAATGAGAGGTGATTGTATTGAAATAAAAATAAAGCTTAAGAGGCTTGACAGGGTAAAAGCTGAGAAAATATCCCCCCTCATGGGAGAGTCTCGAACCACAGGGCATACTCTCAGAATAAAAGGTTACCACTTTAAGCTTGAGGAGGAATTTCTTCTGTCAGAAGGTTGAGAGTCTTTGGAACTCTTTGCCACAGACAGCTGTGAGGGTAGGATCCTTATACAGAGGAACCTCAATTATCTGAACGAGATGGGTGGGCACTGTTTCATTTGGATAACTGATTAATTCGATTAATTGATTCAGTGGCTCTCCTCTAGGGCTCGGAGTTTTCTGTGAAGTCTGCTCCCCATTCAGGAGACTAGGCAGTAACACACCGGATGCGAACACCCACACACCAATCCTGCCTATCCGCCCACCCCCAAACTCTGTCCCATCTCTGTCTGACCCCGCCCCCCAAAAGACCTCCACCCCACCCATTGTCTGACCCCCGTCTGTGGCCTCGTCCCCGACTGAGTCCTCCCTCCCCTTCGTCGGACTGTACACCGACAGTATGACTGCTGCTGCCTTTGTGGGACAAGTCTCCAAATAGAGCATGTGTGCGCGCGCGCGCACACGCGCACAATGTTTTACTGCAACTTTTTGACAGATTCCACCTTTGCCCTGTAATGAATAATGTTGGAGAGGTTATCTGGGGAAGGCAGGTTTAGAGTACATCCCTGTGTAGAACTCCAGTGAAAATGTGAGGAGAGAGAGAGCGGGAGGTTATTCATTTAGAGACGGTGACTGGACTGTCCAGGACTGTTCTTGGCAGCATTTCAGTGAGCTGAGTTCATTTTTAATCATTGTACCTGTAAGCAAAAGACGCGATCAGAGTTGAAACAGCTCTTTGATGTAAGGTTTCTATTGGGACCTCGAGATCTCCTTCAGATAATCCAATATTTGTGTAATTGATATTCGGATAATTGCAGTTCCTCTGTATATTGCTGATATCTGTAGGTTCTTGATCAAGAAGAGAATCAAGGATTACGGGGAAAGGGCAGCAAGGTAGATGTGAGGAATGTGAGATCAGCCATGATCTTATTGAATGGTGGACCAGACTTGAGGGGCCAAATGGCCTACTCGTTCCTATTTCTTATAGTCTTATGGAAATAAAAGAATGGCTGACAATGCCTTGGCTTGAATCTGAAAAACTAGGTTTTCATGTGGCTTAATTGTCAGTTCTTTAAGTGATCATCTTTTAAGTTGCAACCAACGATCCATTCTTCCTACCCAGTTATTGTCTTCCCATTCATCATAATTACATGAAATTACATTGCTTTGTTCCATTCTTTTTCATTCCACCTTATTTGCGACATGTGTATATTGAGGCCAATGGCTCAAATGTCCAGAGTGCCTCTGGCTTTGTTATTTTGGTGCAGGGCCATTTCTGTGTGTCCTCCACACTTACCTGGGATATCTAGAAAGAACATTTTGAATTATTTGATTGATAAATCAACAAATGCTGAAAGTTAAGATTGGAAAACTGAATGGTAAGTGTGCTATTGGGATTTTAGAATGTATAAAATTTTAAACAAACTCGTAACCACAATTTGTCAGCTAGAGTAAGGTTTATGGATAGGAAATCGAGTCTGATTTAAGATCTTTAATGAGTTGTATAGATTATTAAGTTTAGTAAGAAAGATGTTAATTCATTTTAAGTAACAAAACTATGCACATTTATGCATTGCCTCCTTCCTGTAGATTAGCAGAGAAACAAGCTGCCACCTTCCAGCGTAGAGTGAGATGCTTAGAAGGGAATGAAAACAATCTAAGCCCGGCTGTGGTGCACAACCTCTGGAGAATTCATAAGGGGCGTAAGCAGGTAAAATAAGAAACCCTGCCTTTCTCAGTTCTAACAGAAAGTCAACAGTTCCACCATTAAAACAAATATCAAGTATTTTGCAAACCAATTTATCTGAAATAAGTACATAATTCGGTAATAGTGTAGTTATTTGCATCATATTTCTATGACCTTAGATATTTTTAAATTGGAATCAGAACCGTTTACTTTTCTTCAGCAGAAATGATAATTTTACATATTACCCTAGTTTCATGTTTTATAACACATTTAATATTTAATATAGACTTAAAGGACAAAATTCTGTAAATTGCAGTAACAAATGTGTTTTTGCCCAGACCTATCACCTTTTGAGAAAACAATAAAGCAGTATGATTTACCATTGAAGAACAAGGAGTTCACTTTCTGGGTTGTAATTTGACAGATCAGTTGCAAGGGTTCTTGTGGCACAATGATAGTGCCCTTACCTCTGGGTCAAAGGACCTGAGTTAAAGTCCAACCCACTCCATAGAAGTGTCATGACAATGCATCAGTTAAAATATTCAGATAAAAATATTAAATTTTGTCTAATTGTGTGAGAGAGACAATGTTCACAACTTTGGAGAAAGAACTTACTTTCTTATCAACCAGTTCAGAGGTTTAATTACAAACCTTTGGAACTGGTGGACTTAAACTCAGGCTTCCTGGTTCAGAAGTAGAGAAGGATGGAGGATTTTAAAAAAAACTCAACCTGCTCAGGCACACATCTGGAGCAGGTGGGACTTGTATTTTTTTTCTGAATCAACCTGTTCATTGTACACTCCTGAAGAAGGTGAGACTTGAACCCAGGTCTTCTGGCTTAGGACTACATACACTACCACTGTACCACAAGAGCCCTTATGATTGTAAAGGATTGAATGTCTAATCTCCAATTTTCAGCTCTGATCTTTCAAATCAGTATGGACTTTGCTTATCCACAGTCCAAGATAATATAGCAGGAAGACCAAGATGCAAGGAGAGCTTCAGCTGCAAGAAGGCCAGCAGCAGGAACACCCATCAGCATTTGCAGCTGTAGCATTCTGTTCATTAGACATTCATCAGACAATGGAGGAAGTGGGCACACTGCAAAAGTTTCACCAGGGCCACTTGGCTCTAAAACTCATTGATTCAAATGTGCGCAAAAGTGTTAAATTCTAGAGGCAATGTGAGAATGATTGTTGGGACAACAAAGTAGCTGTTGCTCAAATGAGGAATCAAGGAATGCTAGTAAAGCTGATATTTCAACAATTGGGGTCATTTCTTGTACAAGAGTTAATCAGACGGTATCCAATAGCTTTCATTTTCAGCTGCTCACAAATGACCATCCCTCTAAATAAGTTCAGAGGTGAGGACATTTGATGATTATTGCATTGCATTCAGTACAATTGTGACATTTTAGATACTGTAACTGTCTGTGCCTGCATGTAACAAGATGACTCTAATGAAACTGGCTGATAAGTAGCAAGTAACATACACATTGTGCAGGTCTCAGGCAATTACCAATTACAAGAAGAAGAGAATTTTCCTTCACATTTAAGTACATTACCATCACTGAGTCCCTTATTATCAGCATTCTAGGATTTATCATTGATCAGAGTTTAAATGAATTAGCTCAGAAATGTAATGGTTACAAGAACAGGTGAGAGACTGGATATTCTTCAGTGGGTAACTCCAAAAACTCATGGAACAGTTCAGGGAACATCTCTGGTCCATACGCACCAACCAACCCCACCTTCCGATAGCTATCCAGTTCAACTCTCCCTCCCACTCCCCGATGACATGTCCATTCTGTACTACCTCTGCTGCCTAAACATGACCACCCGCAAACTGGAGGATGAACAAATCATCTTCCACCTCAGGAGCCTACAACCATATGGCCTCAACATTGAATTCACCAGTTTTCAAATTTCCCCGCTCCATCCCAGATCCAGCCCTCCGACTCTTGACCTGACCTACCTGTCCATCTCTTTTTCCTCCTATTCGCTTCACCTCCCTCACCGACCTATCACAATCCCCTCTTACCTGCATCCAACTGTCGCCATCCCACCTACTTTTCGCTCAGCCCCCTTCCCCCTCTTTAGTCTTGATGAAAGGTCCTGCCTGAAATGTCAACTCTCCTACACATCAAATGCTGCCTGACCTGCTGTGCTTTCTCCAGCACTACACTCTATCTACTCTGATTCGCCAGCATCTACAGTCCTCACAATCTCCTGTCACAGCATTGTTACAGAACAGAAGGTTGCCATTCAGCCTATTATGTCTGCATTGGCTTTCCAACAATCATTGACTTGGTGTCAGTCTTGTCTCCATAACCTTGCATATTGTTTATATACAAATAATCATCTAATGTGATCTGTCATGTTTCATAGACTCTGTCTTGCCACACATGCAGGCACTAAATTCCAGACCTGAACCACTAATTTTATGAAGAAGTTTATCACAACTATGTTTGCAAATAACTAAATCTGTGGCCATTTGTTCTCAATCCATTTACGAGCAGGAGCAGTTTATTCTTAAGTACACTATCCACGTCTCTATACAGTCAGTTCCGCTGTAATGCGGTAATTCTGTTCTTTTGCAATCCTGTGTTATAAGAAAATTGGGTAATAGCAGCACCATTTAAATATTGGGGCAAGAATTGCATTATAGTCAATATGTGCTTTAAAACTTCCAACTTTAGAATCAGTGTCCCCAGTTTGTCAATCAGTGTTTTATAGCAAATTTGTGTTAACAAATCGCACATTATAGCAGAACGGTCTGTATTTTGAAAACTTCTCTCACACTTCCCCTCACTTAAGTTACTCATCTCTGTAAATTTTGTTCATCTGTGCTGACCTCTATCCACTGCATTCAAATCCTTTTTACAGTGTTGCACCCAAAATTGTACACAATTCACCAGCAATGGTCTAACAAACGTACAAGTTCTACATAACCCTTCCTCTTGTACTCTATATCTTTATTAAACTCATAATATTGTTTATTTCACTTGATCTGCTACATTCAATGAATCATGCACATAAAAATCCAGTTCATCTGCTTCTGCATTCCTTAAGTATTCCCTGTTGTGTATTGTCTGTCCATGTTATTTTCCTGATATTGATTGGGAAAGCTATAGCTCAAGTTCGTTAGATGGGTCAGTGTTTGTTCAATGTGTGCAGGAGAGTTTCCTGACACAATATGTAGACAGGCCAACAAGAGGTGAGGCCATACTGGATTTGGTTCTGGGTAACGAACCAGGCCAGGTGTTAGAATTAGAGGTAGGTGAGCACTTTGGGGATAGTGACCATAATTCGGTGATTTTTACTCTCGTGATGGAGAGGGATAAGTGTGTACTACAGGGCAAGAGTTATAGCTGGGGTAAGGGAAATTATGATGCGGTGAGGCATGACTTAGGATGTGTGGCCTGGAAAAGTAAGCTTCAAGGCAAGGGTGTAATTGATATGTGGAGCTTGTTCAAGGAGAAACTATTGAGTGTCCTTGATAATTATGCACCTGTCAGGCAGCAGCAACACATTTTTCAGCTCTGATCTCCAGCATCTGCAGTCCTCACTTTCTCCAAATAGATAGAACTAACAGGTGATGGATCCATGACATTACTGTCATTTAGCTGATGTTTTTAACAGCTGTGATTGTGATTATCTGATATAAGGCCATACCCTCAGTCTTCTTTTGACTGAACTGGCAAAGTGTGCCTGTGCCAAATGCCAATATTTCTGTTGTTGACTGTACTTTAGTGAAAGTGACCCCAGGGACCAGGTCTGCAATAATTACTCCAGCAAAGAAATCAGTTGATAGGCTGTCCATTTAACAAAATAAAAACAGTATAATTTGGAAATCTCGAATGTGTGAAAACTTCTGACTTGCAATGACTTAAGTGTAGTTCAAATTGTGGTTCATTTTAAAAAGTAATTGTGCCATCTTTTGCCAATTACCAACTAGAAACAGACGTGAGACACCAGAAAGCAGTCCTACGTCAGCAAGATGAACTTTTTACATTCTCAGATAAACGTTCAGATCTCAACATCACATAAGTCTCATGAAAGAATAATGAGTTAAAACATGGAGCTGTAAGGAATACTATCTGAAAATGAAGGTACTGGTGGTAGTGGAGTTCTGTTTTAAAGGAGAGAAGATGAATCAGGCCAATATGGATGACATGGAAATGCTGCTGTTTCTTCCAGAAGTGAGGGAAATGTCAGGCAGAATCTCAAAGGGCACAGAGGACAGAATGTTACATTCCTAGAGTGCTGCTTGGCATGTGGCTGGGAATCCTGATGAAGGGCTTATGCCCGAAATGTCAATTCTCCCACTCCTCGGATGCTGCCTGACCTGTGCTTTTCCAACGCCACACTCTTGACTCTGATCTCCAGCATCATCAGTCTTCACTTTCTCCTGGGGAACTCACTGGAGTAAGGGCTGATCCCCATCAACTTTTTTGACATTTAAAACAGGGTCATTAAATACTTTTAAGGGAAAGGTGGGTAGATTCTTGTTCAGCTGGGATGGAAAGGTGGAATTTAAAACACGAACCGACTGGCACTGACCTAAGCACCGGAAATGACAACAGCAGACCCAGCCTTGTTCACATTGCAAAGTCCTCCTTACAAATGGGGAGTAAAATTTAGGAAAGCTGTCTCAGAGACTAGTCAAGTAACAGCCTGACACAGTCATACTCACAGAACAAACCTTACAATGTCCCCATTGGAGGTATGGCATTGAGGGTGAGTTGGAGGTTTGGATTAGGAATTGGCTGGATGGAAGAAGACAGAGGGTAGTAGTTGATGGCAAATGTTCATCTTGGAGTGCCGTCACTAGCGGTGTTCCGCAAGGATCTGTTTTGGGACCATTGCTGTTTGTCATTTTTATAAATGACCTGGAAGAGGGGTTAGAAGGTTGGGTGAGCAAGTTTGCGGATGATACGAAAGTCTGAGGAGTTGTTGACAGTGAGGAAGGATGTGGCAGGTTACAGCGGGATATAGATAAGCTTTAGAACTGGGCAGAAAGGTGGCAAATGTAGTTCAATGTAGCTAAGTGTGAGGTGATTCACTTTGGGAAGAATAACAAAAAGATGGGGTACTGGGCTAATGGTCGGATACTTGGTAGTGTGGATGAGCAGAGGGATCTTGGTGTCCATGTACACAAATCTTTGAAAGTTGCCACTCAGGTAAATAGTGCGGTGAGGAAGGCATATGGCGTACTGGCTTTTATTGGTAGAGGGATTGAGTTCCGGAGTCCTGGGGTCATGTTGCAGTTGTATAAGACTCTGGTGCGGCTGCATCTGGAGTATTGTGTGCAGTTTTTGTCGCCATACTATAGGAAGGATGTGGAGGCACTGGAACGGGTGCAGAGGAGGTTTACCAGGATGTTGCCTGGTATGGAAGGAAGATCGTATGAGGAAAGACTGAGACACTTGGGGCTGTTTTCATTAGAGAAAAGAAGGTTTAGGGGTGACTTGATTGAGGTGTACAAGATGATTAGGGGGTTAGATAGGGTTGACAGTGTGAACCTTTTCCCGCGTATGGAGTCGGGTATTACAAGGGGGCATAGCTTTAAATTAAGCGGGGGTTGATATAGGACTGAAGTTAGGCGTAGGTTCTTCACTCAGCGAGTCGTAAGTTCATGGAATGCCCTGCCAGTAGCAGTGGTGGACTCTCCCTCTTTATGGGCATTTAAGCGGGCATTGGATAGGTATATGGAGGATAGTGGGTTAGTATAGGTTAGGTGGGCTTGGATCGGCGCAACATCGAGGGCCAAAGGGCCTGTACTGCGCTGTATTCTTCTATGTTCTATGTTCTATGTTCATCCTCCCAAAATGCAACACCTCACACTTCTCCATATTGACCTTCCTCTGCTACCTGTCTGCCCATTTAGCTATCTTAGCAATTTACAATGCTTTCTCTCATGTAAAAATAAGTTTAATAATGCTAAAATATGTAAGGAAAGCAGGAAAGAACTTAAACAAGGAATTAGGGTGAAAATAAGTCATGAAAAATAATTAGCATATGGATGTAGGTTTGCTTGCTGAGCTGGAAGGTTCGTTTTCAATGAAAATGAAAATGAACCTTCCAGCTCAGCGAGCAAACCTACATCCTTGACCTGAGCTACAAATCTTCTCAAAACACTCTAATATATATTATATATGTACATTTATGAAGCAATAGGGTAGACAGGGAAAGGATGATCTCAGGGAAGATGGGGTTGGTTAGTGCGTATGGACCAGAGATGTTCACTGAACTGTTCCATGAGTTTTTGGAGTTTCTAAGCCAAGTTGCTATTAAAATGGAAGAGGTGTTGTGCGTCTTAAAAAGTATTAAGGTAGGTAAGTCCCCGGGTCATGATGATATCTATCCCAGAATGTTGAGGAAGGCAAGAGAACCAATTGCTGGGGCATTGACAGACATTTTTGTATCCTCTTTGGCCACAGGTGAGGTCCCAGAAGAATCAATGTTGTCCCCTTGTTTAAGAAGGGTAACAGGGATGATCCTGGAAATTACAGGCCTGTGAAACTAATGTCGGTTATAGGGAAATTATTGGAAAAAATTCTCAGGGACAAGATCTATACACATTTAAAAGCAAATAGACTTTTAGCGACAGACAGCATGGTTTTGTGCGGGGAAGGTCATACCTCACTAACTTGATCGAGTTTTTTGAGGAGGTGACAAAGATAATTGAGGGAAAAGTGGTTGCTGTTCTCTACATGGACTTCAGTAAAGCTTTTGAAAAGATCCTTCATGACAGACTTCAAGATGAAGTCACCTGGTTTTAGTGGTGAGCTGGCAGGATGTACACAGAACTGGCTTAGTCATAGGAGACAAAGAGTAGTGGTAGAAGGATGCTTTTTGGAATGGGGGGTTGTGACCTAGTGGTATTCCACAAGCATCAATGCTGGGACCTCTGCTGTTAGTGATCTACATAACTGATTTGGAGGAAAATGCAGCTGGTCTAAGTTTGCAGACGACATAAAGATTGGTGGAGTTTGCGGATAGTGAGGAGGATTCCCGAGGGTAGGAGTGGATATAGGTCAGTTGGAGGCATGGACGGAAAAATGGCAGATGGAGTTTAATCTGGACAAACGTGAGGTCCTGCATTTGGAAGGTCACGTACAGGTGGAAATTATACACTGGCAGAATCCATGTGTGTATTGATATGCAGAGGGATCTCGGGGTGCAGGTCCACAAATCACTGATGGTGGCAGCACAGGTAGTTAAGATAGTAAAAAAGGCTTATGGAAAGCTTGCCTTCATTGGAAGGGGCATAGAGTTTAAGGATAGACAAGTTATGCTGGAACTTTTGCAACTTTATTTAGGCCACACTTGGAATAATGCATACAGTTCTGGTCACCACACTACCAGAAGATATGGATGCTTTGGAGAGGGTACAGAAAAGGTTTACCAGGATGTTGCCTGGTATGTGGGATTTTAGCTATTAAGAAAGGTTGGATAT
Source organism: Chiloscyllium plagiosum (assembly GCF_004010195.1). Lineage (NCBI taxonomy): Eukaryota > Metazoa > Chordata > Chondrichthyes > Orectolobiformes > Hemiscylliidae > Chiloscyllium > Chiloscyllium plagiosum. The sequence continues at coordinate 35,275,194 of NC_057719.1, forward strand.
ACTGGATTTGTTATCACTGGAACATAGGAGGTTGTGGATAGAACTTTGTAAGATTGTGAAAAGCATGGATAGAGTAGAAAGTATGAGGCTTTTTCCCAGGGTGGAGTGGCCAATTACTAGGGATCACAGGTTCAAGGTGTGAGGGATGAAGTTTAAAAGAGATGTGCAAGGCAAGTGTTTCACATGAAGGGTGGTGAGTGTATAAATTGCATTGCCAAAGGAGGTGATGGAAGCAGACAGAATAGCAGCATTCAAGAAACACCTGGATGAATACAAGAATAGGAAGGGAATAAAGGGACATGGATTCTATAAGTGAAGACAGTTTTAGTATGGAGGGGTAAAATGTGTCAGCGCAGGCTTGGAGCGTTGAAGTGCCTGTTTCTCTGCTGGATTGTTCTTTGTTCTTAAATTAGCAGATTCCTTCATCAATCAAATAATCTATTATCCATTACTTGGATCTTAACTTTGGACTGGGTAAAATGCCGAATGTGGTAGACAGGATCAGTTGCCGATGATTGGTTTGATTCTCTACATGAGTAAATGAGGCTTCAGTGGATTAAATAAGATATATAATCCTTCCCATCTGAGTTTCCATCTACATTTGACCGAGACATGTGAATCACTTGAGTAGCCAGAAATATACCTGATTGTATTTTGTGGTACTTGAGTTTGTGCAAAGGCAATGGTTAGACCACAGTTAGAATATTGTGAATATTCAGCAAATCCAGTTGTTATCTGTAGAGGGAGAGAGACAGTTAACATTTCAGATCAATGACATTTTGTTGAAAAAACCTTGATGGACACAGGGCTGCTGGTACTGACAGCAACCCTGCTATGTTGGCTAGCTGTGTCCTAATCACAAATGCTGAAGAATTAGGAGGAAAGGACATTGGTAATTTAACTGGCTGAGGAGAAAGTAATGGGAAACTGTAAGTTCTACACACTCCCAGATTATTCAAAAACAGCAGAAAGTTTGAACATATTCCTTTTATATGCAGGGAATGGGTCTTTGTCTATATAAGTCGCTTTCAGCAAGCCTAAATGAACCATGCTGGGAGATCTGAAACAAATAAAAATAGAAATTGCTGGAGAACTTCAGCAAGTCTGGCAGTGAAATCAGAGTGACTGTTGCAAGTCCAGTGACCCTTCTTCAGAACATACTAGGAGATTGACTGATTAACCTAAATTAGTCATGAGTGTAATTAGTAGTGCAGTCAGAATTATTTAATAAGTTCACAGAATCACATCTAACAATAGATATTTTGTATGCACAGATTTGTCCTGTAACTATTACAAAGCGCAACAGGTCAGGCAGCATCCAAGGAGCAGGAGAATCAACGTTTCGGGCATGAGCCCTTCTTCAGGAATCTTCAGCCCTTCTTCTTGAAGAAGGGCTCATGCCCGAAATGTCGATTCTCCTGCTCCTTGGATGCTGCCTGACCTGCTGCGCTTTTCTAGCAACACATTTTCAGTTCTGATCTCCAGCATCTGCAGTCCTTACTTGCTCCTGTAACTATTACAGACAACCAAAAGAACGTGCTGTTTGATTCAATCTGCCAGTTGCTGGGTGTGAAGAACAGTGTATAGGTTTATGTCAGGTGGTTTGTCCAGTTTAGTTCTTTACAAGTACAGCTAGTTCATTTCAGTTTCTGGTTAGTGATAACCCCCAGCACATTGTTAGGCTGAAGACTTGGTGCAGAATGGAGGGCTTTAGATTCCTAGATCACAAGATCCATTTCTGCATGGGTTATTTTTCATCAATTTGTTCAGACATATTTAAACATACATCTGGGGCAATGGGATGAAAGCAAAATACTGTGGATCTGGAAATCTGAAACACAAAAAAAATGCTAGAGAAGTTTAACAGGTCTGGCAACATCTGTGGAAAGAGAAACAATGTTAACATTTCAAGTCCAGTGTGACTGTTCTTCACTTGACTCAACATTAATCCTGTTTCTACCTTTACAAATGATAATAAACCAGATGAGTTGAGGATGCTAATTAACATGAGAATATGACATCATTGCTATCACAGATACATGATTGAGGTTGGGCTTAACTGCCCACACAATAATCTGGCATATCAAATCTTCACATTAGAGGGGAGTGTAAAAGAAAATGTATGTCACAATATTGATCAAAGAGTCAATTACTGCCATAAAGAGAGATGATAAATATATGAATAAGAAATGTTTGGAGGCATATGGACCAAGTGGAGGCAGGTGGAACTAGTTTAGTTTGGGCTTATGGTTGGCATGGACTGGTTGGACCGAAAAGTCTGTTTTTGTACTGTATGATTCTAAGACTCAACCTTCAACGTCCCAATATTTCAATCCTGTGTTTACCTCTTTAAATATTTTAGTGATCTTGCCTTCACAATCCACTGGGTTTGAGAATTCCAGACATAATGACCCTCTAGCTGAAGAAATTCCTTTGCATCTTTGTTTTAAATGAGTATTACCTTATTATGTAACTATGTTCTCTAGTTTGAGATTCCTCCCTTAATGCAAACATCTTCTCAACGTCCATCCTGTCAAGTCTTCTAAACTGTAATGAATAAATACCTAACGTGTAGCCATTCTGAATTAGTCATCTTCATCTAAAGAGCCAATCCAGCAAATCTGCTTTGAACTGCCTGCAATGTCAGTACATCCTTTACAGATTCTGGAAATCACTTCTTAAAACAGAGCAGTACAGGATAGGAACAGGCCCTTCGGCCAACCAGGTTTGTGCCAACCATGATGATGTTCTAACTAATCCCATCTACCTGCAAAGGGTCGATGTCTGTAGAGGTCCTGTTTTTCAACTTCCTACTTCCTGATTCATTCTACAGGACTTCATTTGTCTTTCTGTCTGTATGGTTAGTACTAATACAGACCACGATCTCTGGCTGCTCATCTTCCCCCTCAGAATATCCTGTGCACTCTTGGAGACATCCTTGACCCTGATACCAGGGAGACAACACACCATCCTGGAATCTTGCTTGTGGCCATACAAATGCATATCTGTGCCCCTAAAGAAGACCCTATCATTGCTACTTGCCTACACTTCAAACCTCCCGGCTATACAAAAGAGCCAGTTGTGTTGCCACTGATCTGACTGCTACTGTTGTTTTCTTGTGAGAGGTCATTCTCTCTAAAGTATCCAAGGATGTGTATCTGTTTGAGAGAGGAATGGCCACAATAGTCTGCTGCACGGCCAAACTTACTAGTCTTCCTGGTGATCATCCAACTCTTTTTTTTGGTCTGTGTAGCCTTTACTAGTAGTGTGACCAACTCACTGAAATACGAGTCATGACATTCTCAGCCTCAAGAATGTACCATGGTGAATCCATATGCAGCTCCAGGTGCTACATGTGGCAATCGGGAGATGCAGCTGATGCACCTCCCACATGCATAGTCATCATGGATACTTAAATTTGGGCACCAAATTGTACACAGTTCCCTAGGTACAGCCTCTATAGTTGTGACAAAATTTGCCTATTTTTAAACTCCAGCAATAAAGGCCAAAATTCCATTTGCCTTCTTAATTACTTGCTGCACACGATGCTAACCTTTTTTGTGCTTAATGCACACGATCACGTAAATCTCACTCTATTGTATTAAGGGGAAAGGAAAGGGCAGGACTTATCCAAAGTGTATGGATCCAGAAGATATAGCTGAGGCTTTAAATGAATACTTTGCATTACTATTGAGAAATATAATATGGGTATGGAAATCAGGGAAGAAAACTGTGATATTCTTAAAATACAATTGAGAAAGAAGAGTTTTTGTGGTTTATGCAGGTTTAAAATTGAACAGATCTCCAAGTCCCAATGAGTTAGGCTGCAGCAGGCAAGGTGAGATTACAGGCGTCCTGACATTTATTTTCAAATCTTCTCTGGCCACATGGAGATGCCAGGGACTGGAGGACTGTTGATGTACCATTTTTCAAGAAGGATGATAGGGATAAACGTGGGAATGATAGGCCCATGAGTTTAACATCAGTGGTAAGGAAACTTTTGGAAAAACCTCTGAGGGACCAAATTAATCTCTACTTGGAGAGGCAAGGATTAATCAGGGATAGTCAGTATGTCTTTGTCAGAGGGTGATCACATCTGACAGATTTGATTTGAGTTTTTTAAGAAGGTTATTAGTTGGAAGAGTGTAGTGTTGTTGATGTACTCTACATAGAATTCAATAACAACTTTTTAAAAAATTCATTCACAAAATTTTTTCCTTATCCTTAATTGTCCAGAAAACAGTTAGGAATCAACCAGATTGCTGTGGGTCATGTGTAGGCTATACCAGGTAAGGATGGCAGATTCCCAAAAGGATATTAGTGAATTAGATAGGTTTTCCTCCAGCAATTCGCAATGGCTTCATTAAACCTTTAACTCCAGAGTTTTATTGAATTCAAATTTTACCATAAACAATGGCAGGATTTGAACCTGGATCTCTGGATTAATAATCAAGTGATAACAATTTGCCATCACCTCCCCTCCCTTCTGACACACATTGCATGGGAGATTCTTTAAGAAGGTAAGTCCCATGGGATCCAGGGAAATTTGGAAAATTGGATTTAGAGCTGAAAAATGTGTTGCTGGAAAAGCACAGCAGGTCAGGCAGCATCCAAGGAGCAGGAGAATCGACATTTCGGGCGATTCTCCTGCTCCTTGGATGCTGCCTGACCTGCTGTGCTTTTCCAGCAACACATTTTTCAGCTCTGATCTCCAGCATCTGCAGTCCTCACTTTCTCAAAATTGGATTTATAATGGACTTGGTAGGAGGAGGCAGAGGCTAACTGTTAAAGATTGATTTTGTGACTGGAAGTCTGTGTCCACCTGCATGCTGTAGGAATTGGCACTGTGTCCTTTGCTGTTTGTAGTGTAAATTATTTATCTAAACACAAATTGAGCAGGTTTGATTTGTAAGTTCATAGATAACATGAAAAGTGGTGGTGTGGTAAATAGCGAGAAGGAAAGCTTTGGACTGTACGTTATGTAGACAGTTGGTCAGATAGGCAGAATGGTGGCAAATGGAATTTAACCCTGAAAAAGTGAGGTGATGGTAGGACGAACATGGAAAATTATTATGTAATGAATGAAAGGACCCTAAAACATAAAGAGAATTAGGGCGACTTTGGTGTGCACACCTACAAATCCTTGACGGCAACTGTTGAAGTGGAAAAGGTACTTAAGGCATATACTATACTTGCTTTTATTAGTCAAGACATTGAATACAAGAGCAGAGAGGTTACGATGCCTTGGACCAAACATGGACATCAAATAATGTAACTTGGTAATATGTAAATATCATACAGTTGATTGGATGATATCAAAATGGTAAAAAGCAAGCTAAAGCTGAGGTCAGAGTTCATTAAAGTGGGAGATAAGCCTCTCTCTCCCAGCAGATATAAGCAAGTCCTAAGTTCATTAATCAAGCAACATGGAAAAAAATCCTCACTATAAAAAACCCTTGCCTCAGAGCAAAATTAGCTAGCACAGAGAAAACATTGGTTAATCACTCACTAGAAGTTGAGACTGAACCAGCTAATTGTCTGTTCTAGTCTGATACTTGGACAAGTCCATGTTCAAGGGTTCACTTGTGATTGTAAACATTAAGTGGGTAATATTTTTGCAGTATTTGTTTTCTAGTTCATGAAAATAAAGAACATTGAATATATTCTATTGTTAGAAATGTCTTGGGTCATTTATATTCAGAGTAAACCTGACTGACTTTGAAAAGTGGGAAGAAAAGGCCACATACGGTATTTGGGAGTCGTAGCAAAACTGCAGTCACTGGGAGTCTGGGGAAAAATACTGTTGGTTGTGACAAACGTAGAATTAAGGAAGGTGGTATGATTATTGGACGTCAATTGTCTCAGTTCTGGGATGTCACTGCAGGAGTTCCCCGAGTAGTGCTCTCAGCCCAGATATCACCTGGTGTTTCATCAATAAACATAAGGTCAGAAGTTGGGATTCGGTGTCCAATGCAGCAAGACCTAAACAGCATTCATCACAGGTTTATAAGCAGCAAATAACGTTTGCAGCACACACAAAAGTTCTAATAACCATCTCCAAAAAAAGAGAATCTAAACATCACCCCTTGACATTTAGGCATTGCTGCTCCTGAATCCTAGTAGGTGCTGAGTGCCAACTCCTGTTCCTATGTTCCTGAGCAATCACTAATCCTAGGATTTACTGTTGATGGGAAACTGAACTGGACCAACCACATAAATACTGTGGCTACAAGAGCAGGTCACAGTCTAGGAATTCTGAATTTATCTTTACTGTTTCTAATGACTGAGCACCATCTACAAAGCACAAGTCAGGAGTGTAAAGGAATAATCTGCACTCTCCCAGATTGGTACTAGTTCAGCAATACACAAAGCTGTCAGTACCTAAAGAAAAACAGCCAGCTTGATTGATATGGAGCCACCACTTTCAACATTCACTGCCTTGACCACTGACCCACAGTGTAGCAGTGTGCATCATCTACACGTTCCACTACAGCAACCCACCAAGGCTTGTTTGACAATGCGTTCAAACCTTTGCCCTTGATTACCTAGATGGGCAAAAGCTTGGAAATAGCACCAGCTTACCTCCAAGCCATCTAGTCTCCTTCCTCTGGAATATATTAACATTCAATAGAATAGAATAGCCTTTATTGTCACATATACTCAATGAGGCAAAAGTGAGGACTGCAGATGCTGAAAACCAGAGTTTAGATCAGAGTGGTGCTGGAAAAGCAAAGCAGGTCAGGCAGCATCCGAGAAGCAGGAAAATCAACATTTCGGGCAAAAGCCCTTCATCAAGAGTAGAGGCAGGAAGCCTCCAAGGTGGAAAGATAAATGGGGGGTGGGGGTCGGGGGAGAAAGTAGCGAAGAGTTCAATAGGT